>NW_024719989.1:0-18055 GCF_018991925.1 Homarus americanus
ATCACCCTAAGAGGTGACAAGGCCAATATTAACACATCTATATCAGTAGAGGCTGCTACTAGCTTAAAGAAAACTGTAAACTTGAGGGAATGGGTACCTGTGCAGAAGAGCTTCTTACTGCCTGCGCCGTGTACTGCGTACCTGAGTTAGAATCAGGCAGTCATTCATTCTGTCCTTACTGCTGTAGGCAGACGTTCCAGACTCCTCTCCTGCTTCGCTTTTTGTTTGTGTCTGTTATTTTTCACCATCTGTGCGTTTTTTAGTCAGCAGTTTGCCAGAATGTTTTCTTTTCCTAGTTATTTAGGAGGGGGAAGTGTTTTTTGCTTGTTAATGGGTTGTTTGGCTTGTGCTGGTGACGTCCTGCCTTTGGCCATTTTCAGGCTTTTTTACTTTTCCATGTTTACGTGTTGTAGCCCCCTCACCCCTTTATGCTTCTGTGTAGTGCTTCACGCCAAGGGCGTCGCTTCATTGTTTGCTTTCCCCCCGTGGGTGGCCCTCTTTTTCACCCTCTTTTTGTGTATTCTCTCGTCCAGGCCTTGCACCGAGTCGTTACTCAGTTTCGTTGTCTGGCTCAGGTTGTGATGAGAGATAGAGGTCTGTAGTCCCTTCTTCTTCCCTGCTCCATTGCTTTGTTTCTCCGGTTTGTTTTTTCATCTCCAGCTCCAGAAGGTGCCCTGCTCAGCCCTGAGGTATTCGGCCAGGTTCCAACAGGATGGTCACTCAACCTGTTCAGCCCATACCCAGTGCATGGACGATGACAAGTTCGACCCAAGTCGCTCTGCGGTCTGCTCTGAGTGGGTGGCAGGGCTTCTCTGCAACGCCGACAGAGATATCGACACTTCCCACTTTTTTTGGCAACAGTTTCAGCCCCCTCTAGGCGGCAGCCTCCAGTTCCACCAGTCAACGGGGCCCCCCCTTCTCCTGGAGGGACGAGGACCTCTGTTTTCGGTTGAGGATGTGCCACCACCAAGGGCCCTCGGGTAGAGACCACTTTACCGAGGACCCCAGGCCGAGCTCCCCTCCTCCGGCTTCCCAGTCGGCCACCGACTTTGGACTCTCCTCAGCTCTCCCCCTTATCCTTCAGGGAGTCGAGTGCTCACTCCTCCTCCTGTCGCCACTGTCACCGCTCCGGGAGTCTCGCTAAGTCCTCTTACAACAGGCACCACCGCCCCAGGTCGCCTAGGCCAAGGGGAAGGGTGCTCGCTAGGAGGAAGCGACAGTCCTCGAACCCCGAAACTCCGCCAGGGCTCCAGCTGGTTTGTCCCAGCAGCCCAGAGTGTCCTTGGAACGGCAGTCAGCACCCCCTCCGGACCTCCACCTTCACCAGCCCTCGCCAGGTTGTTCGGCTAGAACGGACCTTTCTCCCCTACCGACCTCCAATGGCTTCCTCCCCCTGAGCCAGGTGGCCTTCCACAGCGCCGCCGGGGAGGATGGCCCCTCTACCTCCTCTATTGCTCTGTCTAATCCGGCCCAGACGTCACAGCCGGAGACGTTGGCCATCCAGGTAGTGCACCCCCCCCCCCCCCAGACCTGCCACTGAAGATCTTAGGGGCTCTATCCTCCTGGTTTGGGGTGCAGCAGTTGCAGCAGCAGCAGGCTGGGGCCCAGGTCCCCTCCACCCAACATCCTGTGGCACGGACATCCCGCCCTAGCTGCCCCTCCTCGGACCCATTAGTGTTCTCGGAGTACGGTTTCGACCCTAGGAGGCCGGGTCCTCACAGAGGCTGTCTGACTTCTCCAACTCGGACCAGAAGTTGGTCTCAGCAACCTCTCCAGCCTTGACAAGGCCAGGACTTCATTAGGAGAAGGTACCCCCTCCTGGGCCAGAAGACCCTCCAAGGCACCGCCGGGGGGACGGCCCCTCTAACTCCTCCATCACTCCATCTAGGCCGGCCCCAGCTGCCCAGACGTCGCAGCTGGAGACGTTGCCCCCTCCCCCCCGGCAGTGCACCAACCCTCCCAGCCTTGCCACTGGAGATATTGGAGGCTCTGTCTTCCTGGTTCTGGGTGCAACAGCTGCAGCAGCAGCAGGCCCAGGCAACCTCCAACCAACATCCTGTGGTACAGGAACCCCGCCCTCCCTACCCCTCCCCGGACCCTGCATAAGCGAGAGAGTGTTTCAGTCACTGATAGAGCAGTTGGATCGGGCGGAGGTGGACCTCTTTGCCTCTCAGACATCCGCTTAGCTCCCTGCTTACATAAGTCAGTTGACGCCAACACCACACGGGGGCCCAGTCGCTTCATGGAGGACTAGAACAGGTGGACCTACATCTACCTGTTCCCTCTCCCTGCTCCATTAGGGTGTGTCATACGGAGGCGAATTTTTTTTTTTTTGAGTTTGAAAAATCGGCCCATGGTATTAATGATGTAGTTCTATGTGCAGAATCATGTGATATCTTCAGATTTGAAAAGTTTTCATTTTTTGCTAGGTAAATTTTAACTTGAAATCTTATGAAAATTCAGTATTCCCACTCTTTTACCAACACCACTAAATAGCTTATTTAAAGTAAAGTAAATGTATCAGGTTAATTTATTAGGATGAAAATGATCAGAATAGTGAAACGAATGATCTTGACACATTTATTAAATTTAATATTCCTTTAGAAAACAAAATCATCAAATGAAAAACCGGTTTTACTACTACGACCCGGTGTTGCTGCACACCATAGAGAACATGTCTTTTCTTGCTTCTGTTTCTACTCATCACCCTCCCCTGCTGACCACCTGAGCTCGGATGTAGCCTTCCCTCCTCTCCTGGCTATACACGTGACTGCTGGCCTCGCTCACTTGCTGTACACAACGCTCTATACTCTGGGTGTGCGAGGGCCAGGCAGGGACATGCATGGGGTTGTCCAGGAAAGCTCTGACTTGAACATTGGCGAGGCTGCAGGTAAGAGGGGGCTCACTGCCAGCCTGGATGTTATCCAGATCTATGAGATCAGTGAGGGTCTTGGCACCTAGATTGACTTCAGGAGTCTTCCTGACCCTGAAGGAATCGTCACCAACTGATTTCGTCATGCCCAGATCTCTCATAAGTCTCATATCCAAGATCTTTTTGACTGCCACTCTTCTCTCCTCCTCATCCTTACTGCAGAGCATTGTCTGCAGAACTGCCTCGGGATGAGCATACCAGGAAGATCTCCTCACAGTCTGCTCCACAATCTGCAACCTTCATGGCTGACTCCTCAGGAGCTCAAGCTGGAAGAGAACATGCCTCGGACCTTCGCAGAACGATGACTTGACCTTGGTGTTGGAACCAATTTGGCAAGTAGACACTCACGATGAATTGGACAATAAGTCTCAGGTTGTGAAGCTGGTTCCCTTTCAGTTTATGATGAGCGACCCAAATTCTGCCGAGAGCCGTTGTGAGCCACCTAGAATGTGAGACTGGACCTATCTGCAGGTAAGCAAGTCTATCAGGCATGACCCCAGTTTTGATGGCACTGCAAATCATGCAACCATAGTACTGGTCAGTACTCAGGTCGCCAATGACAGTATGTGCAAGCTCAACGAGTGGAGGGCCAACTGTGATTTTTTCAAAGCTCGGATTTATTTCTAACTCAGTGGCAGAGTCCAGCATCTTGCCAAGAGGACCAGACCATTTGTTGTTTGAAAGAGTCTTGCCATCCAGCTCTTGGATCAGATGTCTGAGTGGCAACTCGTTGGTGTGGAGGTCACAAACAATCCAGACCAGCTTCCTCCCAATCTTCCGCTCTATCCACTGTATGACCCCCCCTTGCCACCCTGTGTTCGTGTTGGTGCTGTCCCCTCCAATGGCCTGCAGGGTCTGGTCTACGTTCCTCTCTCTGAGCCAGTTCACAATGTTATCTGCCACTATCTCAGCTGGTTTCCTGATGTCATCTTTCTCTGGAGTGAAATGCCACAAATACTTCCCTCCTGGTTCACTGCAGCAGGAGTAGTGTTCCTCCTTCACCATGGCAGGGAACAACTTGTCAGAATCTCCAACTTTCATGAACACTTTAGTGTCATCCCTTCTCCCATCAAAGAACAAACAATTGATTCCATTTTCTCTTATCCCTTATCAAACTCCTCTTCTAGGTTACTGACAAGTTTCTCCTGAGCTCTCCTTACTTTGTTATGATCTATCACCAGGTGAACATCATCAGGTGTTATCAAACCACCGTCAATCCAGGCAGCTGTTGCTATCTCTGCAGTTTCTCTGAGACCAGTGTGGTGTCGCATGCTGGCCAGAGCTATGCTCGGATATCTTTCCTATTTCGAATCTTATGCCTGGAAGGTTTGGGATCATTATTTTCTGGGTTAGGGACAAAGTCACCATTCTCCTGGTCAGCACTCGGATCAGCCATGGGGAAGTCATTAAACTCTGAATCAGCTTGACTCCAATCATCGGCCTTTTTTACCTCACCCTGGGCCTTCTCAAGTCTCTTTTCCTCGGCAACTCTTCTCCTCTTCTGTCTCTCTGTGGCAGCCTCCTGTCTCTTGGACTCCGGAATATCTTGGCTAGAAATCATGAGCCCCTATACTGCCAGTCTTCTCTCTGTGCTTTGACAAATGCCAGTTCGATCACAGGAATCTTCAGTTCACGCTTGCAAATACAGGAGATGTGGGCCTCGGATTTACAGTCACGATCGCATCAAACTCAGGACAGAGAACAATTGGGCACTTGCAAGTAATTATGTCAAATAACTGGTCCAGTTGCTTGGCAAAGCTGTCCTTAACTGCAAGTTTTCCTCTCCCAAGAGAGATATCTCTTGCCTTTTCCCAACTGGCTAGCAGTCTCTCACTAATCTTCTTCTGACTTGTTATGACTGGAGGCTTGAACTGAGCGTTAGCCAGAGTGTACTGTGCCAAGACAGCTTTGGTCATATCACTGGCAATATCTTTGTTTGTGTAAGTTCTTTGGTTCTTTTCACTGATTTGCCTGATTAAAACACCGTATCTCAAAGCATCTCTCAATGTAGGCAACTCCGACATCAGGAGCTCTCTCCCAGACCCAAGATAGTGACTGAGATGGCTGGATTTTTGGTTCCTCGTCCTGTCACAAGCAGCCATCGCAAATATTATCAACTTATAAATGCATCAGAATCTGAAACAGAAAAAAATATTGTTAGTTGGGTTGTTAAAGAATGAAGTCAGAAAGCAATGTTCACTATTTAATTGTAATGCACTAATGCAGCTGTACGTTAGATTTTCGATAAATTTCACGCTAAAATTTACCCAGCAAAAGGTTGCAAAATATTGAAACTGAAATTATTTTCTGTTTATATACACTAAAATCTACCAAAAAAGTGATGGGCCATTAGTTTTAGCTGATCTTCCCTCCTATGACACACCCTACTGCTCCATGGTCCTGTTACGGGTCTGCCACAAGCGCCGCAGCTTCAACAAGGGAAAGGTCCTCCTCCTAGCCCCCTACTGGCTGGCTCAACCATCGTTCTCAGAGTTATTCGGCTGGTGTCTGCATCCACTGATGCTAGGGAAAGCCTGCCTCTTCGACCCCCTCGTTGCCAGGCTCCAGAGATCACTTCACTTACATGCGTGGAGTTTCTCCGTGCCTCCCTGAGCTGACTGTATTCGCCCAGAGTGGTGGAGGACATCTTGTCAGGATTACGACCCTACACTACTTGACAATATGAGTTCTGCTGGAAAGCCTTCCAGCAGTACCTCAAGGAGCAAGGATCTCCCACCCCCAGTGAAAGTGTAGTTCTGGAGTACCTATCATCTCTAGCGCACGAGCGAGGTTGGTCTAACCCGACCCTCTCCGTCCACCTGGCTGCCCTCACCTAACCTGGATTATGGATGCGGGGTGAAGGTTAACAGCAGGCCCCTGCTGAAGCGGGGTCTGTTCCACCAGTGACCACCTACTAGACCACCCCGGACCTTCTGGTCCTAGAAGAAAGTCATCAATCTTCTGGGCTCAGCAAGTACTACTCCTTCAGTCCTGTGAACTATACTGTCAACCTAGCGTGAAGGCCATTGGCCTTATGTTGTCTGTTTTTCCTATGTTCTTGTTACTATGAAGGTTTTACCAGGACATAAATTAATCTGATATCTGTCTCACCCCAGGAACCATTCACCATCCGACCGTCAAAGCACTGCTTTCTACAGAAGGCCCTTTTCCTAGTAGCACTGGCCACGGGCTTCAGGGCCTCCCAGCTCAAGGCACTCACGAGGTTCGACCACTGGACCTCCTTCGCCCAAGGAGATTCTGCAGTGTCCCTGGCACCTTCTCACACCTCCCTGGGGTGGTCTAGCAGGTGGTCACTGGTGGAACAGGCCCCGCTTCAGCATGGGCCTGCTGTTAACCTTCACCCCGCATCCAAAATCCAGCCAGCAACATCTCTTTGTTCCTCCTCGGTCGGTCCGCCTACTCTGAGTCAGAGGATTGGCAGACAGGTTGCGGCAGGTTATAGAGAAGGCGGACCCTGGGAAGGCCCCACGATGTACAGGTTGTAGTGGCTCCACTTCGCCTTCCTGAGGACCCAGTGCTTCTCACAGATCCGGGAAGGGGGTCAGTGGAAATCAGCCTGCTGCTTCATAACAAGATACCTGTATCACCAGGTATCAGATGCACCCTACGTAGCAATGGGTCCCACCCCTCGACCCACAGACAGCACGCTGGGAAAAACAAATAAATGTAGCTAAATCTAAGGATAAATAAATTCAAATGGTCCTTTGCATGCTCACTGCTCCCCTTTCATCCTAGCACCCTCCTTCCTGTGGAATTTAGCAAGTGCACTAGCGATGCTCACTTCACTAAAATAGGGGCTTTCAAGCATGCTGAAAAGCCTATTTTTGGTGAGTGAGCAAAGCTAGTGCATGCACTTATCCTGCCCTTCCTTCGGCTCCATCCCCCTGCTATTCCTGATGAAGGTTTTGGAAAGTAATGACCACCTGAATCTAACTCAGGTACGTCGTGCACGGATCAGGTAGTAAGGAGCTCGTCTGCACAGTAGGGTGTGTCAATTTAGGGGGTGAACTGGCTAAATTGAAAATCGAGTAATTTGGTAGCAATTTATTGTAGTCTTTAAGCATGCAAAACAATATTCTGGCATAAATTTTTTTTATAATAAGTCCTACCTACATCAAATGGATTTTTAAATGTACATATTTGTGAATTTATAACATAACCAGCGTTTGCACACATGTTACTGTTTCAAGTTTCAAATTATTATATTTTATTATCCGTAGTCTATTTGAAAGTAACCAATGCCTTCATACTCTCTTTGCTTTGGTTTCTTGTCATCAGTAGTCTGCTTGCTATTTGTGCTTTGATGTAACCTTCTCGCCTCTCGTGGCTGTAAACATGGCCCGCTGCTTCTGTGACCATTTTCACACATCTCTCCACACTTTGAGTGTGGGAAGGCCACTTCGGCACCTGCATTGGAGTCTCTTTAAGGTTTCTCAATTCTTGGCTAGTTAGACTTGTTGTCAATGGTGGCTCTAAGACTTCCAAACTCAAGTCAACCAATTCTGACAATTTGGTGGCATTGACGTTTATTGGGGGAACTTTTCTTGAATGAAACGAACAGTCTCCCAACTGGTCGTCATCTATTAGCGTTCCTCTAATCTTTAGAATGACTTCTACAGCCTCGGTTCGGAGATTGGTACATTGACTGCAAAGCATTGCTTGCAAAACTGCTTCTGATCGAGCATACCAAGCGGACCTTCTTGCCACAGGTAACACGATGTCCCTCACTACCTTCCTCTGTGTTCTTACTAGCTGCAATTGAAACAAAAGGTGATTGGGCCCATCCACCCACATAGGATTAAGTTTCACACTAAACCACTGGGGAAGATAAACTCCAATAATAAATTCAACAATTAACCTCAAATTCTTCAGCACTTTGCCCTTCAATTCGTGTTTGGAAATCCAAATCCTGCAGAAACGAAGAGCTGTAGTTAACCAACGGCTGTGACTGACAGGTCCAATCTCCAAGAGAGCCAATGACTGAGGCACTTCTCCTGATCTTATTGCTTGGGCAATACGATAAGCATAGGATTGATCTGTGCTGAGATCTTTGATGACTCCTTCAGACAACGCCGGAAGGGGAGGGCCAACTTCGACCTTTGGAAAGGTTGTATTTATTTCTAGTTGTGTTGCTTCATCCAGCATGATGCCAAGGGGACCTGACCACTTGTTGTTGCTCTTTGTAGGACCATCAAGTTCCTGGATGAGATGACGAAGAGGTAGCTCGCCTGTATGTAAATCACATACAATCCAAACAAGTCTTCTTCCTAGTTTTTTCTCTAAATGCGTCATTACACCCCCCTGCCATCCGGTGTTCACTGCAGTTGAATCTCCACCAACAGCCTGCAGTGAACTGCCAAGTCCTCTCTCCTGAACCCAACATAAAATATGATCAGCAATGACCTCTGCATGTTTCTTCCCTTCTACTTCAGTTTCGGGAGCAAAGTGAAACAAAAACCGACCACCAGGCTCAGAACAGACAGAGTAGTGTTCTTCTTTGATGAGACCTGGAAACTTTCTGTTCACTCCCTCTACTTCTAGCAAAACTTTTGTGTCATCTATTCTTCCATCAAACAAAAGACAGGAGAGCCCTCCCTCGCTTAAATCTTTTTCATGCTGATCAGATATTTCCTTCATTATTTTTTCTTGTGCTCTTCTAATTTTATTATGATCTATCACCAAAGATACATCCTCTCGGCTGATGAGGCCTGCATCTATCCAAGCGGCAGTTGCAATTTCTGCAGCCTCACGAAGTCCAGCATGGTGGCGAATACTAGCTAAAGCAATGTTTGAAATATTTCTTGTGTTGTATTTCATTTTCTTTGGTAAAGGTTCAGATGGCTCTTTGGAACTATCATCTGATGTTGCTTCCTGTTCATCAGAAGAACTATCAAAGAAGTGATAAACATCTTGACACAGCTCTTCCTCTCTTTGGATGGCTTCTTCACTCTTCATTTTCTTCTTTTGTTCCCTCTCTCGGATTTGTTCTCTCTTCTTGGCATTAGCAATCTGCTTCTTTGTTTCTGAATAATCTATTGAACCCATTTGCATACTTCCTTGGCCTTCTGCCTTTGTCCTCTGTGCCTTTATAAATTCAAGCTCTAAAACAGGGATCTTCTTTTCACGAGGACAACCACAATCAATGTGGGAATTATTTTCTCTCTTACCTGAGTGAGAACAGTTGGATTCAGAACATAATTGTATGGAGCACTTGCAGGTCAAAATGTCAAACAGAGTATCAAGTGTGTGCAGAAATTCATTTTTCCTGGCCAAGTTTCCTTTACCAAGTGATGTTTCAACTGCTTTGTGCCATAATTTCGTTAGTTTTAGCTCAATAGTTCGACACTGATTAATCACAGGTGGTTTGAATAGTGCATTAGCTTTTGTCCATTGATGCAGAAGAGGGACTATCATGTCATTTATGAGTTCTTTATCTGTATAGTTCCTTCTGTCCTTTGCATTTTTTTCTCGAAGGAGTAACCCTAATCTTAGCATGTCTCTCAGTGTTGGAAGTTCTGATACAGGAAGCTCCTTCCCTTTACCAACTAGCAGGCTCAAGTGGGTTGACAACTGACTTCTTGTCTTCAATTTTGACATCTTCACACTATCTGACAAATAGAAAAATATTTCAATGTTTCATAATTCAATTGTTGTTTCAAAAAATATCAATTTGTTTATCAAAAATGCTGTAACAGAAATAACATAATAATTTCTTAGAACATAATGTTTTATACAATGATATAAGTAACTGCGACAATCAATATGCCCTACTTACAATAATTAAAATGTAGAATTCGTCTGGTAGAGTAGGTGCAAGTGCAATGAGAGCAAACCACCGTCTATGATATCTAGAAGGAGAGTGAGCCGGGCGCCTTATCCTCACGCTTGGTACAAGTCAAAACAAGAATTAAACTGTCCCACACGGAGAGCCTGTTCATGTTCATGTTCTGACATGCATATTGTACACAAGCTATAGAACCATAAAATACTCCATAATCCATATGCTTACATGAGATTAGTTAATATCAAGTGAATAATTCTAATCAAGTCTCATTAATTTGTTGAAATACTGATATTTGAAACTTTAAGGTATAATTGATGTAGGTGAGGGTTATTTCAATTCATTTTTGTTTGCTAATCTCAAGTTTAGACATAAAGAGGCACAATATTTTGACTACCAAATTTGATTTTTAACATGTTGACAAAATTGACACACCCTACTATATTAAAAAGAAGAGTTTTACAAGTTGTGTATATCCATAATATATATATATGCTGCTATTCTTGCTATATATATATATATATATATATATATATATATATATATATATATATATATATATATATATATATATATATATATATATATATATATATATATATATATATATATATATATATATATATATATGTAATATTCAGAAATTTCAGAGTAATTTCAAATGCCCCGCCATGAGTGATACTGAGCGTTCAAGGTCATCTGAGGGGAGGGAGCGCTGCCTGCTCGTAGCGAGAGACTGCGGAACTAGGCCTATATGATATTAAATGTAATTTACCGAATTAATAATGATGCGATTCATGAAGTTAAGGGACTATTATTGAATTTGAAATTATTATAGATCGTTTAGCAGTCTGAATAATGTTACGGGTGTCCCAAGGAGTTATTAGTTAGGCGGTAAATATATCACGTAGGACCAAGCTAACGCCTTGAGGAGACGCGACGCTGGCTAGGCCCAGTCCGGAGAGCATTCACACAGACAAGACGTTCCGCGCGTCCATCAGAAATAGTCACGTGGCCTAGTCACCTGTGCTGCGCTATTGCAGTATAACAAGTAAGTCTCATTCGATCTCAGACAGGGTTAGATAGGGCAGTGATAAAGTAAACTAGAGCTAACAGTGAGTTCATTTCAGGGTTTCCGTCAGAACCCACTTGATTGGAGTTGACTGGAGTTGACCGGAGTTTGACTGCGAGAGATTGACTGCCGTTTGAGACTGCCGTTGATGATTGAGGGTGGCGACTGTCGCCATTGGACCGATCAGAGTAGGCCTGTCACTGTTTAGCGGGGTACCAAAGGATCTCTTGAGGGAATCTAGCCGTCTGGGTGCCCAGCGGACGTCGGCTCACAACACCACATGTCCAGAGCCGCTTAGTGAAACCCTCTTGCTAACGGGAAGCTAAAGCTCCTCTCAACTGCACAGGGTCTGATTGGCTCACTCTCTTCCTGCCCATGGACGCACTGGGAGTACACTGGGGCTATCTGAGTATATTAATGGTCACACACTGAGACCGTGAGTCTAGGATTCTAGGAGATACCTAGAGGAACATTTTATCTTCCTTATTACGGGTGTAGTTAACACCATTCCTCAGACTGATATTATCTTGACGTGTGTAGTTTAATATTTCTTAAATAATTCTGATAGTAGTGTTTTTTGAATGTTTGTGCCATTAAGTGGAACCAGAGTGATACTGTGATTTGATTCTTTTAATGCCTCTAATTGTTCTTCATAATTCTGATCTCAGGTATAACCTTGTTCCCCAGAGTAGTGGTTAGGTTAGGTTAGGAAGTGTACATCTGTTGGGGTGCTATAATTTTGTTGAAAGCCCTTAAGGCCTATTCATTGTAGAGTAGTTAATTTCTTATTTTTTAATACCATTTCCTAAGTGACTGATATTATTTTGTGAAAGCCCTTAAGGCCTGTTTCATGTGTGCAAGCAACATTTCTTAATACTTCAAATTTATTGTTGCCTGTGTTTCTAATAATTTCTATGTCATTTATAACTTTTATTCCCCAGAGTAGTGTTTTAAGTTTAAGTTAAGAGGTGCGCATATTGGTGTACCATTATTTGATTGTGTTTGTAGTGTTGGAGGGAATATAAGTGTCTAAATTTTACAGTGTGTCTCATTCATCCCAGTCACAGACGCTATCCTTCCACGGGTCACGGACAGTTCATTTTGTGTAGTAGATTTAAGTGTTCTTGTGCTGGTTCGGGATTTTTCTCAAAGGGGCGCTTCCACTGCCTTTACCATCTATTAAATTTTAATAAACCCCAAGTCAAGTGAGAAATTAAAGTCCAGCAAATTCCGACCGGTTACAAATGGTAGCAGAGCGTAGTTTTTAATGTCGTGACTGATAGTACTGTGGTTGGGATAATGAACGCCATCATGTGTTGGTTAGCAATGGTAGGGATTGAACTCGCACTGATGCTCATCCTTGTGCCCGGACTGAGTTGGTTAGGCTTGACAATAGAGATGTGTATGAGGAGGAAGAGAGACGGCCGCGGGACCTTGGTACAGCTGAGAGAGGAGTTCGGAGACCTAAAGAGGGATTATCAAGCACAGGTAAACAGGTTCAAGTGGGAGTCTCAGGCACACATTCAACGGTTCAGGGAGGAAACAAGGGGTGAATGTCAGGCACACGTCCAGCAGTCAAGGAAGTGTGAGGTCCAAGTGGGAAATATAGGGGTACGTAAGTAGTTCAGAGAGGTTGATCGAGCCCTCCAGCTGAGAGACAAGACGAAGCCGACCGATTGCAGTTTAGGGTGCATGGTAATGAGAAAAGGCAGGTTGTAGGGGGTGAGTTGGAGGAGTTGTGAGTAGGGCAGAGGGGATTGGAGAGATGGTTAGGTCAGAGATGTGCGTTGAGTAGTGGTTGCTGTCATGAGCGGGATTGAGTTGCTGTCATGAGCGGGATTGAGAGTACGGTTGTAATGTCCAGGGCCTCACTAAGATGGACTGGTACATTGTCAGAGGGTTGGTCTGCCGGCATGAGGTTCGGAGACGTGGACTGAGTATTGTTTTGACACTGGTTCCTCTTAGCTCAAGGGCCAGGCAAAAGGAGAGCATGTTGGAGATGGACTGAGTATTTTTTTTGACACTGGTTCCTCTTAGTTCAAGGGCCAGGCAAAAGGAGAGCATGCTTGTTTTGAACTGTGTATTTTTTTTTGACACTGGTTCCTCTTAGCTCAAGGGCCAGGCAAAAGGAGAGCATGTTGGAGATGGACTGAGTATTTTTTTTTGACACTGGTTCCTCTTAGCTCAAGGGCCAGGCAAAAGGAGAGCATGCTTGTTTTCGACTGTGTATTTTTTTTGACACTGGTTCCTCTTAGTTCAAGGGCCAGGCCAAAGGAGAGCATGTTTGTTTTGGGCTGGTATTAATTTTGACATTGGTTCTCTAGTTAAGGGCCAGGCAAAAGGGGAGCGTGATGTTCTGGTTGGATTGAGTTGGGCTAGGAAGAAATGGAGTTGCTAGCTGCGAGTGGAATAGTACAGAGTTGAAGGTGGGTTCTAAGTTGTTCTCTCAGCACATGAGGGCAGTGCTGTCTTTTTTTAGGGGGGTCGAGTGTTAGCGGGAGAGAAAAGGAGAGAAGAGAAGACAAATGCTGCGTTTAGCACGTTAAAGGGGTGAGGTGCAGTCCTTAGAACAAAATTTTAGGGGGGTCGTATGCATGTTTTCTCAGCACATGAGGACAGTGCTGTCTTTTTTTAGGGGGGTCGATTGTAATATTCAGAAATTTCAGAGTAATTTCAAATGCCCCGCCATGAGTGATACTGAGCGTTCAAGGTCATCTGAGGGGAGGGAGCGCTGCCTGCTCGTAGCGAGAGACTGCGGAACTAGGCCTATATGATATTAAATGTAATTTACCGAATTAATAATGATGCGATTCATGAAGTTAAGGGACTATTATTGAATTTGAAATTATTATAGATCGTTTAGCAGTCTGAATAATGTTACGGGTGTCCCAAGGAGTTATTAGTTAGGCGGTAAATATATCACGTAGGACCAAGCTAACGCCTTGAGGAGACGCGACGCTGGCTAGGCCCAGTCCCGGAGAGCATTCACACAGACAAGACGTTCCGCGCGTCCATCAGAAATAGTCACGTGGCCTAGTCACCTGTGCTGCGCTATTGCAGTATAACAAGTAAGTCTCATTCGATCTCAGACAGGGTTAGATAGGGCAGTGATAAAGTTAACTAGAGCTAACAGTGAGTTCATTTCAGGGTTTCCGTCAGAACCCACTTGATTGGAGTTGACTGGAGTTGACTGGAGTTGACGGAGTTTGACTGCGAGAGATTGACTGCCGTTTGAGACTGCCGTTGATGATTGAGGGTGGCGACTGTCGCCATTGGACCGATCAGAGTAGGCCTGTCACTGTTTAGCGGGGTACCAAAGGATCTCTTGAGGGAATCTAGCCGTCTGGGTGCCCAGCGGACGTCGGCTCACAACACCACATGTCCAGAGCCGCTTAGTGAAACCCTCTTGCTAACGGGAAGCTAAAGCTCCTCTCAACTGCACAGGGTCTGATTGGCTCACTCTCTTCCTGCCCATGGACGCACTGGGAGTACACTGGGGCTATCTGAGTATATTAATGGTCACACGGAGACCGTGAGTCTAGGATTCTAGGAGATACCTAGAGGAACATTTTATCTTCCTTATTACGGGTGTAGTTAACACCATTCCTCAGACTGATATTATCTTGACGTGTGTAGTTTAATATTTCTTAAATAATTTTGATAGTAGTGTTTTTTTTGAATGTTTGTGCCATTAAGTGGAACCAGAGTGATACTGTGATTTGATTCTTTTAATGCCTCTAATTCTTCATAATTCTGATCTCAGGTATAACCTTGTTCCCCAGAGTAGTGGAGGTTAGGTTAGGAAGTGTACATCTGTTGGGGTGCTATAATTTTGTTGAAAGCCCTTAAGGCCTATTCATTGTAGAGTAGTTAATTTCTTATTTTTTAATACCATTTCCTAAGTGACTGATATTATTTTGTGAAAGCCCTTAAGAGGCCTGTTTCATGTGTGCAAGCAACATTTCTTAATACTTCAAATTTATTGTTGCCTGTGTTTCTAATAATTTCTATGTCATTTATAACTTTTATTCCCCAGAGTAGTGTTTTAAGTTTAAGTTAGAGGTGCGCATATTGGTGTACCATTATTTGATTGTGTTTGTAGTGTTGGAGGGAATATAAGTGTCTAAATTTTACAGTGTGTCTCATTCATCCCAGTCACAGACGCTATCCTTCCACGGGTCACGGACAGTTCATTTTGTGTAGTAGATTTAAGTGTTCTTGTGCTGGTTCAGGATTTTTCTCAAAGGGGCGCTTCCACTGCCTTTACCATCTATTAAATTTTAATAAACCCCAAGTCAAGTGAGAAATTAAAGTCCAGCAAATTCCGACCGGTTACATATATATATATATATATATATATATATATATATATATATATATATATATATATATATATATATATATATATATATATATATATATATATATATATATATATATATATATATATATATATATATATATATATATATATATATATATACACATATAAAACAAAGAAATATGTGTGTTTGTGTGTCCGCACGAAAATCTCGGAACCTACTTTACCGATCTGTAGTGATGATGGATGATGTTATATGTAGTGATGCTGGGTGGTGTTATATGTAGTGATAATGGATGGTGTGATATGTAGTGATGGTGGATGATGTTATATGTAGTGATGATGGATGATGTTAAATGTGGTGATGATGGATGATGTTATATGTAGTGATGATGGATGATGTCATATGTAGTGATGATGGATGATGTTATATGTAGTGATGATGGGTGGTGTTATATGTAGTGATGATTAGACAATAAAATAATAACAATTTAATGCTAAAAAATTTGCTGTACCGTTCTAGTGGAACTTACATACACCGTTAATGAACTATTGATGGAAGAAGAAGTTTTGGGGACTGAACAGTGAGACAATGTGGAGCCTCCCAGAGGGTGGCGTCCTACCGTGGCCTAGCGAATGAGCCGCCCAGACCAAACTTGGCATGGATAGCAAGCGTCATGTGGGGATCTCAAAAAAAAACCAACCAACCCGATCCGACACACCCAACCGGACCCGACTCGTTAAACCACACAGAGGTTGAAAAGGATGTAGAATTGTTGTAAAGTCCTCAACTGAGCTCACTAACATGGTCTACCCAAACATTATCCACCACTACGAGGACCACAAGTGGCTGCGTGAACGCGCAATTCTGGCACCAAAGAATGAAACAGTGGCTGAAATCAACATGACTCTACTCAGACAGCTTCCAGGCAGTGAGAACTCATTCAAACCTGTTGATACAGTAATCGACCAGGACCAAGCAGTCCAGTACCATGCAGAATTCCTTAATTCTTTGGAGCCGCTGGAATGCCTCCTCACCACCTCACTCTTAAGATTGGAACTCCTATAATGTTCTTAAGAAATCTTGAACCTACTTGAAAAGAGGCACTTGGAGAACGATTTCACTAGTATATATATATATATATATATATATATATATATATATATATATATATATATATATATATATATATATATATATATATATATATATATATATATATATATATATATATATATATATATATATATATATATATATATATATATATATATATATATATATATATATATATATATATATATATATATATATATATATATATATATATATATATATATATATATATATATGCTGATAACCACAAGGAAACAAGAATACACGAAGTTGTCAAGCGCTTTCGCGTAATTCACATTTTCAGGAGTGAGTACTGACTAAGGAGAAATACTTGACAAGGCTAACATATACAGTAGAGGAGAGTGAGATCAAGTCCCTAGGGGCCAGCAGGGGTCCACAATGTTCCGGTCATAAGGCAGTGATCCTTACTAATCTTTTTAATAAAAAAAATGACTATGCCATCTCTAAGCACAGCAGTTGTTCGTAGTTAGGTCAGAGGGTAAGATGACCCAACCTTCTCACCTGGTTACAAATCTTCTTATTCACAAAATTATCCAGTTTGTACATACCATTACCCAAATTCATGTTGACAGATTCGGTATGTTTAATGAGACTGGATTGTATAATGTACCTACTGACAATTGAATTACAAGGTAATATTAAGGAGGCATTATCCCAGTCAATGCCAGTCCTAATACTTTGTTTATGCTTTTTAAGTCTAGTTATAATATCTTTACCCGGCTGGCCTAAATAGAACATATTACATTCCTTGCAAAGAGCCTTGTAAATGCAGCCGCCTGCATTGTTGGGGGAGTTCTTAATTAACATTTATTTTACAGCGCATGAGTATTTAAATGCCACATTAACGTTCCAGGTTTTCAGTTGTATAGGAATTTGAGATAAATTTTTGTTAAATGGTAATACTAAGAGATTCTTATTGTCTTGGGTGGGCATTTGTCTATAAAAGACCTAGGGTACTTAAGGTTCAAGCCAATATTATAGATATATTTATATTCCTCATCAATGAATTCCGGACTGCATACTCTTAGAGCACGTAAAAAACATTGATGAAAATACTGACTGTTTGACTCTATTATGGTGGGCAGAATAGTAATGAATGTATGAACACACATTAGTAGGTGTCCTACAAATACTGAACATAAAGGTGTTACTTATTCTGTGGATCAGGCAGTCTAGGAATGGTAATTTGCAGTCAATCTCTAATTCCACTGTGAATTTGATCAAGGGAGCTATGTTGTTAAGTTGTGGTAGAAAAGCTTTTAGATCCTCATTACATGACCAAAGACATATTACTTCATCTACATATCTAAACCAGACTGCTGAAAGTGGTAAAATATTACTTAATAGTTTCTTCTCAAAGAATTCCATATATAAGTTGCTTAATACTGCTGAAAGCGGATTACCCATTGCCATACTAAATTTTTGAGCATGATATTCTCCATTGAATTCAAACTTACAATCCTTAATACATAGTTTGATGAGTTCGATGAAGTCATCTTTCGAGACGGGCAATGAAATATTATCCGGGCAATCTGTGAGGAACTCCAGTAAATCATCAACTGGTACCTTTGTAAAGAGTGATGTTACATCAAAACTGTCCAGTTTAAAATCATAATTAATGTGTAAGTTATTGAATTTATCAACCAGATCCATATTATTCTTAATAAATAATAATAATAATAATAAACGGTTTATTAATAGAGTTGCAGCCGGTGGCTGAAAATATACAGAATTACATTTGATTTAGACATAATGATATAATATGCGTTGAATGCATTTACAGGGCTGTA
>NW_024719990.1:0-10580 GCF_018991925.1 Homarus americanus
CCCCTCTCCTCCTCCCCCCTCCCCTCCTCCCCTCCCCCTCCTCCTCCCCCCCTACTTCCCCTTCCCCTCCTCCTCCTCCCTCTCCCTCCCCTCCTCCCCTCCCCTCCTCTCCCTCCTTCCCTTCCCCCTCCCCTCACCCCCTCCTCCTCCTCCCCCTCCTCCCCCTCCCTCCTCCCCCTCCCCTCTTCCTCCTCCTCACCCAGGGAGAGATGGACGAGAGATACAAGTCGTGTAATATCCGCTGAGGGCGCTGCTAGTGACGTCATCATCTCAGGCCTGGCCTGGCGTGGACTTGGAGCCTATACCTATAGTCTTAGTAGCCCCATTGCTTACATTGCCCCGTAGCCCGTCCTCGACAAGCTATACCTGATTTATGGGTTCATCGTGTAGCCCCCTTCCGTCCCTCACTCTCCCTCTCTCAGTAGTGGCTGTATAAGAAACGTGTAAAATACTCCAGCTATATAGTAAACGTGTTCGTATGTATAGCCTCAGTTGTGCTACACGATAAAAAACTACTAGACGATGGCAGGTCTGTGGCACCTTGGGGAGTCTAGCCAGTTACACCAAGTTACCTCCGTGAATTTCCGCCTTTATTTAGTTGTGGTCGTATTCTTTAATACGCTAGTTGTTAACATTTAGGTGAGAATAAATAAATATTAAAACATCATTGAAAGACTCACCGTGACTTGTAATATAATTCCAGTCGAGATAATAATATAAGCACGAACGTGCTGGTCAAGCTTCAGGATCCTCAATGGTTATTTATTACTTACATTTATTACTATGATATTTGTTTTCGTCTCATGTGTACAGTTTAAGTCTTTACTGTTGTTTTAAGTAACTTTAGATTTAGTTGTTTTTCTCCCAAACTTATGTTGACATTTACATTGTTTAGAATATATCATATAACGCGTCATGATCATCCTGTGTTTATAAAGATAAGAGTTAAGTAATATTCCTTAAGGTTAAGTTACTTAAACTATTCACGTGGACCTAATATGATGACCTACATGGTCACCTATGGCCAGTGTGTGTGTCCACTAAGAAGGGGTAAAGGAATACTTTTATTGTTATAATAATGTAAATTAATTTACACATAATAATATTATCACTGTTTCATATAAGACGTCATTTACACTCGTAAGATATTCCAATATACCTAAAGCAGGTTACGTTACGTTACGTTACGCTATGTTTTGTATGAAGCTTTTCATTTGTATGTATTACTGTAAGGAAAAATGACAGTAAGTGTTAAATTTAATCCAAATGTAAACTAAAGTGTAAAAAAATCAGAAGGAAAAATGACAATAAAAATTGGATTCTCGGCCATTAACTTGGTAACACCTTTTGTATTAACCGATACGTGATGCCTTAATGAGCCTTAAGACACTGGTGCCGTTCTCACTGTAAGGCTGCTATAATTCTCTGACGCTGTTGTACACAATCGACTTGGTTGTTCCCACGGGTGTAGAGATGAACCAATGGCCTCCAGGCTGCTGGCACGAGGAACAACATTGATAGCCATTAAAAATTTAGATTGTTTGGGCCGAAATACTTTTACTTACGAAACACTGCAAGCATGTATTGGCAAGGGCAGCCCGGAACAGTCTGGAACTCCGCCGATTGGATCCCATAGGCCACCCTTCTTCGCCAATCTCCTTAGGTGCTGAGGCAACTGAGGGTCTTCAGGACTGCGCCGAGAGGGCCAGAACAGCCGTCCTCACGCCCCCAACGAGTGATGCTAGCGAAGGTCCCGCTGGACCCCCGAGTAAGGTTGAGACTTTTCCTCTATTTCTCTTTAAGACAGAGAGGCAAGACTGGCTAGTGACGCTAAGAGTATCTACTGTCATATCTTGATATATTATTACTTATTTTAAAGTGGCGTCCACAACACACCGAGACTTTGGTGTTTGTTTCTGTGAGTTAAGGAGATACAGTGAGTCAACCTGAGACGTTAGTCAGCTGGTGCACAAGTTTTGAATTACGATCACAAGTACTCATATTTCATTATTTCTATTATCCTCGCTGGGTGGGAGATATAAACTAATGTTATAGTTATAATTATAGGCACCAGTAACTCATGTAATGTTATCGGTATACAGTCCCCAGTAACTTATTGACATATTCTTCACAGTTTTTTTTTTTACGAGATTAGTCAGGTCACAGGTCAATGACCCACATCAGGGCCTGGGAGGCGAAAATATAATAATAATAATAATAATAATAATAATAATAATAATAATAATAATAATAATAATAATAATAATAAAAGAGAGAAACATTATATGTATGTTGTGTTGTCAAGGTAAAAGAAACAATTGTGACCTGCAATTGTGTAAAAATGAGGCAAAAAGTCAATAAGAAGTGTGACGTAGATGTTTCATATTTATATACAGTCAGCATAATTAAGTGATGATCTTCACGGCCAGGAGGAGTTGTGCTGAAAGCCCGACGGTGTATTCAGTGTCTTCCAGGAGCAGTATGATAGTGTGTAAGTTGGTGGAAGATAAAGTGGCAACACACTGTAGGAGCCTCCTGAGGGATCCTCCACGTAATAAATGGTGAGTTATTGACGTGGGTCTTGTGTGTGTGTGTGTGTGTTTGTGTGTGTGACCTGTGGTGAAATGGTCAGCATCCTGCCCGAGTTCGATCCTCGGGCAGGGTGAAACTATGGGCAAGTTTCTTTACGCCATTTGCCTCTGTCTACCCAGCAGTAATTGGTACTCTGGATGTTAATCGATTTGCGGATCGTGTTCCGGGGTAATGGTTAGCCAGTGCAGTTGGCGAGCTGTCCAGTCTTCTCGGACTATTCCTTGACACTGGGTCATGCAGCTCGTTAACTTAGGGTGAGGTTGTTGTGTTGGCGACAGCTTCTACACTTTAACAAATTCACGCCTAGGAGGCCCTTGGGCCGGCCATCCTCGATTTCGAGGGGCTTCCATTATAATGTGTGTGTGTGTGCGCGCGCTATATAATCCACTATGGATGTGGTAATCATTATTTTACTTGGACTGATGGATGACACGTAGGAGTGGATGTCGTCGCTCTATATGCGCCGGATGAATGTTGGAGGAGGTGACGACGGGTAGCATGAATAAGCTGGTTTACATTCTACCTTACCTATCATGCCTATGGCGACTGTATCCTGCCTACTGTTCGTATCGCGGCGATAGCATGCCAGGTTCGTATAATCTAGCATGGAATGGCGTACAAATAAAGAGATGAACATTTAATATACGATATAATGGACGTTACTAGTGAGCTTTGGGTATTACAAGTGGCTGGTACAGGTCGATGGTGATAGTATAGTGAGTAACCATAATTACTGGCCCATCCACAGGTCGAGCGTAGTGTGGGTAGAGGTCCTTGTGGACAGCGGCTCACTCAGTAGCAACTCACACACCAACACAGCATAAGACCCTTGAATACTTATCACCAGTCGTTCAGGTCATACCTCCTTTTACTCTGAATATAAGGTAACTTTTACTACTCCCACTAACGTGAAATAAATAAATTATAATGTATGTCTACTGGAGCAGTAACATGTCCACTACCCACCAGTAAAAGGACACAGCATCAATTTTGGAATATGTCTGAGGCCAACACAGGAGTATCTGGTGATGTCCCGCACTACATGATCTTGTCAGGGCCACAGTACAGCAGCAGGCCAAGTCTCATGCTATATGTTAACAGATACAGTCCTCTGATACACTGAACACACCGTCGGGCTGTCAGTACCACTCCTCCTGGCCGTGAAGATTATCACCTCATTAGCTGCCTGTTTATAAATATTAAACTATGAAACATCTACACCACACCTCTAACCAGTGGTAATTAATGTTAATATTACTTATACCATAATGTGAAGCATCCGGCAATAAGTTACTAGGGACAACAAGGCTTATAACATTACATGAATTACTGGGGACTATATGCCTATATACTTTATATAAGTTACTTAGGACTATATAACTATAACATTAGTTTATATCTCCCACCCAGCGAGGATAATAGAAATAATGAAATCTGAGTACTTGTGATCGTAATTCAAAACTTGTGCACCAGCTGACTAACGTCTCAGGTTGACTCACTGTATCTCCTTAACTCACAGAAACAAACACCAAAGCCTCGGTGTGTTGTGGACGCCACTATAAAATTAGTAATAATATATCAAGATATGACAGTAGATACTCTTAGCGTCACTAGCCAGTGTTGCCTCTCTGTCTTAAAGAGAAATAGAGGAAAAGTCTCAACCTTACTCGGGGGTCCAGCGGGACCTTTGCTAGCATCACTCGTTGGGGGCGTGAGGACGGCTGTTCTGGCCCTCTCGGCGGAGTCCTGAAGACCCTCAGTTGCTTCAGCACCTAAGGAGATTGGCGAAGAAGGGTGGCCTATGGGATCCAATCGGCGGAGTTCCTGACGGTTCCGGGCTGCCCTTGCCAATACATGCTAGCAGTGTTTCGTAAGTTCAAGTATTTCGGCCTAAACAATCTAAATTTTTAATGGCCATTAATGTTGTTCCTCGTGCCAGCAGCCGGGCCCACGATCACTTGTTACCATCAATACCACTTACAGATTGATCATAATTTCATAATTGAAAGAAAATTAACTACTGCTACGCTTCAGGATTCACTTCCCTTAAGGATGACGTTGCATTAAGACACATAAAAATAACTACTTTGTATTATAATAATAAGCCACCTTTTATTGTCTGTTGTCACTCTTAGTTGTTAATGGCACCTGACACCTTAATAGTACAGCAGTCTGATATGATGAATTACCTGTAGGGGTCATAAATATGCCCGGCTCTACAGTGTATAGCATCATGACTTGTTTTATTAGTACATGGGATATTTCTCAATGTATATGGATAAAATTTGGAACTTGTATTATATGAACTAATGAACAAATTCTCATCTTTCAGTTTTTGTAATATAAACAATGAGATTCCTTAGACTAGGTACAAGTAAAAAATAAAATATTTTCCTCTCCTATGGTACGATTGTATATATCAATTGAATATTTAAACGCGTTATGTTATGACTCATAACATATCGTTGCTCATAAGTTATGAGCAACGATAGCCTACTGTTTCACGGACAATAATTTGACATAAGATGCAATAATTTAAAATAAGGGATTTTCAACAGCCTATTGATTACTGAACCGTGTATATCAAGTTATCTCAAGAACCTAGAGTATGGCGCCTCCCTCACTACTCTCTGAAACAGCTTCAGTAAGTAAGGCTGCAGTTCAGATGCGAACTTTCAAGAGTTCTATGTTGTATTGTACATTAAGCTGTGGTTTGCACACACGGTCCTGTCAGGAGCCTTGAGTATCATACACGTACTGTACACACATTAATTTTATTTTGCTAACTATCAGTATGTAATTTCAACCTAACCTAATTATCAATGAGTTACTTAACGTAACCTAATATAACCTAAGCTACTTATGCCAACCCAACATAACCTAAGAAATCTACCCAACAAAACTATCATGAAATAATTCAACCTAACCTAACCTAACCTAACCTAAGCTCATATTTGTCTCCGGCTGAAGTTTACCTGACCACCTTTATGTCGTCCCATTAGGAAGCTGATGAGTCTGTTATATTTGTTCCTCATTACAAAACGAAATAAATCTTTAAATAATGTTACAGCGGACGACACACACCTATTGCTGTGTTTGGTGACGCGTTGGTTAATGGTGACATGTTGGTTAATGTTGACTCGTAGGTTAATGGTGACGTGTAGGTTAATGGTGACGTGTAGCATAAGAGTAAAGTGCTGGTTAATGGTGAGGTGTTGGTTAATGGTGACGTGTTGGTTTATGTTGACCTGTTAGTTAATGGTGACGTGTTAGTTAATGGCAACGCCTTGGTTAATCGTGACGAGTTGATGGTTAATGGTGACGTGCTGGCTAATGATGACGTGTTGGTTAATGGTCTCCCCACTTCATTTTGCTAAGGGTCAAGACTCGTGTTCCTGCCTCACTTCCAACCTACACCGCCTCACTCACCCCTCTGGCAGGTAACACACTCTGGTCCCGCACCCCTCTGGCAGTTAACACACTCTGGTCCCACAACCCTCTGGCAGGTAACACACTCTGGTCCTGCACCCCTCTGGCAGGTAACACACTCTGGTCCTGCACCCCTCTGGCAGTTAACACACACTGGTCCCACAACCCTCTGGCAGGTAACACACTCTGGTCCTGCACCCCTCTGGTAGGTAACACACTCTGGTCCCACAACGCTCTGGTAGGTAACACACTCTGGTCCCGCCACCCCTCCCAGCAGGCCTTTCTGGTCCCCAACCCTCGGCAGTTAACACACACACTGGTCACAGCCTCTGGCAGGTGCTGCCACTCTGGTCCCACAACCTCGGCAGGTAACACCTCCTGGTCCCACAGCCCTCCTGGTAAATGCCTCTGGTCCTACAACCCTCCTGGCAGGCAGCACCTCTGGTCCCCCAACCCTCTGGCCAGGGAACAAACTCTGGTCCCAACCCTCTGGCAGGTAACACACTCTGGTCACCACCCCTCTGGTAAATGTGCCTCTGGTCCCCACAACCCTCCTGGCAGGGAACAAACTCTGGTCCCCTAACCCTCCTGGCAGGTAACACCTCTGGGCCCCACACCCCTCTGGTATGTAACACACTCTGGTCCCCAACCCTCTACAGTGGGTAACACACCTCGTCCCATGTCCACACCTGGCAGGTAACACACTCTGGTCCCACAACCCTCTGGCAGGTAGCACACTCTGGTCCCACAACGCTCTGGCAGGTAACACACTCTGGTCCCACACCCCTCTGGTAGGTAACACACTCTGGTCCCACACCCCTCTAGCAGGCAACACACTCTGGTCCCACAACCCTCTGGCAGGTAACACACTCTCGTCCCGCATCCCCCCTGGTAGGTAACACACTCTGGTCCCATAACCCTCTGGCAGGTAGCACACTCTGGTCCCACAACGCTCTGGCAGTAACACACACTGGTCCCGCACCCTCTGGTAACACACTCTCCCACAACCCTCTGGCAGGTAACACACTCTGCCCGCACCCCCATGGTAGGTAACACACTCTGGTCCCACAACCCTCTGGCAGGTAGCACACTCTGGTCCCACAACGCTCTGGCAGGTAACACACTCTGGTCCCACACCCCTCTGGTAGGTAACACACTCTGGTCCCACAACCCTCTGGCAGGTAACACACTCTGGTCCCACAACGCTCTGGCAGGTAACACACTCTGGTCCCGCACCCCTCTGGTAGGTAACACACTCTGGTCCCACACCCCTCTGCAGGTAGCACACTCTGGTCCCACAACCCTCTGGCAGGTAACACACTCTGGTCCCATAACCCTCTGGCAGGTAGCAACTCTGGTCCCACGCTCTGGCAGGTAACACACTCTGGTCCCGCACCCCTCTGGAAGGTAACACACTCTGGTCCCACAACCCTCTGGCAAGTAGCACACTCTGGTCCCACAACGCTCTGGCAGGTAACACACTCTGGGCCCGCACCCCTCTGGTAGGTAACACACTCTGGTCCCACAACCCTCTGACAGGTAACACACTCTGGACCCACAACGCTCTGGCAGGTAACACACTCTGGGCCCGCACCTCTCTGGTAGGTAACACACTCTGGTCCCACAACCCTCTGGCAGGTAAAAAAAAATAACACTTAGTTAATATTTGTTAATGTTAGGTTAAGTTAGTTTAACTTTTCTATTTCACAATTCATTAATACCTAATATGGTGAAGTACATGATCGCCGATGGCCAGTTAGAAGCATAAAATAATACATAGAAGTTATCGATATTAGGCAATTATCCCTGTTTAGTTTAAGCTTTTACAAATCATCAATCGTTTTTGTCAAATAGAGATAACTTTTTGGTTTTACTACTACAACTTAATATAAATTCGTATATTGTAAGATTTTGTATATTTCTTTTCAGCCCTTGCTTACTGCCATATGATGTTTAATTTATACTTTAAATAGGTTAGGTTAGGTTTGGTCAGGTCAGGTTACATTTTGTTTGAAGGTATTCATTTATTTGTACATTTATGATCTACAGGATCGTTTATGGCCGGTGAAAAATTTCCCAAAAAGAGAAATACCTAGAATTTATCACTAACCGTCAATTATGCATATTTAGTGTAACATATAGTATATATTCCGTTTATATTTGTTTGTTTTCATATTATTTTAGTCAATTATTTGTTGACATTAAATTACACTAAGTAAATATTATTAAAAACAACACTGAAAAACACACAAGTGACTTTGTAACATAAAATTAGGTCAAGATAATAATACAAATACCACGTGCTGGTCAATCTCCGAAAGAGTTGTCCGGGGGTCTAGCTAACCTCTGGTCGGGGCTTGACCAGCAAGAAAAAAAACAAAAAATTATTTTGGTGATACGTGGTGTAATGGTCAGCATGCTCGGCTTTTAATGCGAGTCGACCCGAGTTCGATTCCCAAGCAGGGTAGGACTGTTTTTTTTTTTTTTTACGTCATTTGTCTCTGTCGACCCAGCAGTAATTAGCGACCTGGATGTTAATCGATTAGTGGATTGTGATCGGGATAATGGTTAGCCAGTGCAGTTGGCGAGTTGTCCGGTCTTCTCGGATTATTCCTTGACACTAGGTCATGCAACTCGTTAACTTAGGGTGTGGTAGTTGTGTTGACTATAGATTCTACACCTTAAACAAATTCACGCCTTGGGCCGGCCCATCCTCGTACACGAGGGGCAACCATTAATATTACTTGAGTAAATGTTATAAGTATATACTGCAGTTAGTCTATAGTATAAAAGACAAAGAATATCAAAATATATATATTTAGTTCCAGGGTTTATTTAGTTAATTATTACTTGCACTTATTACTGGTATTTGTTTTCCTCTCTTCTGTATAGTTTAAATCTTTACTGTTGTTTTGAGTAACTTTAGATTTAATTATTTTTCTCCGAAACTTACGTTTTTTACATTTTTTCCGAATACATCATAATATCATATCACCCATGATGATTATCCTGTATGTAAAACGAAAAAAAATAATAACACTTAATTAATATTTGTTAATGTAAGGTTAAGTTAGTTTAAGTTTTCCATTTCACAATTCATTAATACCTAATATGATGACGTACATGATCGCCGATGGCCATTCAGAAGCTTAAAATAATACATAGAAGTTATCGATATTAGGCAATTATCCCTGTTTAGTTTAAGCTTTTACAAATCATCAATCGTTTTTGTCAAATAGAGATAACTTTTTGGTTTTATTATTACAACTTAATATTAATTCGTATATTGTAAGATTTTGTATATTTCTTTTCAGCCCTTGCTTACTGCCATATGATGTTTAATTTATACTTTAAATAGGTTAGGTTAGGTTTGGTCAGGTCAGGTTACATTTTGTATGAAGATATTCATTTATTTGTACATCATCCTACACTCATTTTCGTCTCCTAACTTCGTCTAACAGTAACGTATAAAAGTTTCTGACCTGAAATGTATCGCCAAACTCCTTTAAGTTTGTCCCTGTGAAAGTTTCTAGCGACGAGGAATAAGTTTCAGAATATATCACTTGTGGGGGTACTGGTGTAACATTAATCGGGCACTTTTTTTCTACGAGAGGCGTATAAATACTTCTGATCAGGGAAGTTATTATCAAATTTCACAGGCTTAGCGAAGTAGAAGTTTATGTACTGAAGAACTTTTGAACTTGTCAGGACGCAAGAGAGGGAGGTATGTGTGTGTGTGAGTGTGACTGTAATTTTCCTGTATGTATTTACGCATGTGCACTCATGTATATTTGAACACATGAGATTATGTAGTGTTACTCTATACATTCGGGCAATAACATCATCCAGTAAGAGCCTTCACTAAGACTCACTGTATGATAGACTTTGATCCACACACTGTATCAGCAAATGTATTTATATGTTGATCCTGGACGGCTACGAGTCACCAGCGACCCTAAATCATATGGCCATTAAAAGTGTAATTTGTACACAGTAAACAGTCTAGTAAACTTATTTGAATGGACACCAAGTTTACCGTAATCATTTGTTTGAAACCCATTGAGTAGATCAGTGCACTTACATGCCTCTAGATGGAGTGTGTGTGTTATATGTGTTTAACCCCATGTACCAGTGTTGAGTTTAATGGATCACTGTTCCTGGAATGTATTTTGTTTTTACTGTAAAGCTGAAGTTTGTTTCCATACGATTAGATATTTTATTTCCTTATTCTTGATCATTCCTTTGCCAAATAAGTACATTGCGTCATTTACATAAATTGTGAAAGCTTCTGTAAACACGTTATTTTTCTATATATTTGCCTGGGATAGTATTAGCGCCAAGTTATTATTAATTTGTGTAGATGAGTACACTTTTAATATAAAAAATCCGCTGGTGCATTTATTATTTTCTTATGGCAAGGGTAAGGCACATATTTGTAACTTTGTGTATTATGTAGTTAACTATGTTTGAGACATTAGTGCTTTACACCATGAAGTAGGTACAGCACATCATAAAACTTAAGCTTTCAGAAATTAAAAAACAAAAATAAGACCTCCTTC
>NW_024719991.1:0-38153 GCF_018991925.1 Homarus americanus
GCCAGTCCCACCCTGCTGCTGGCCTCCTGACCGGGGACGCGTCACACACCTCAGGATCCTCCCCACAGTGCACCTCGGCGCTCGGAGCGACTTAGGACTAAGAAGTCCGCTCAAGACAAAGACTATGGCGTGAGGGGGGAGGAGATGTAGGTTATGTATCTAAGCTGCTGTGCAGTAGCAACATCGTATATATGCTACTGTTCAGTAGCATATACATATTTTTTTGTTTTATAAGGCATATATTTGGAAAATTCCAAATATTATAAAACATTCTTCTTCAGGGTCAAAATCATGAGCATAACAACAAGCTGGGGCAGAAATTACTGATATTTAAAATATAAAAAGTCCATTTATTGCACTAATACAAAATCAATACACGATTTTGTTTTAGATCATAAATCAACATTAGGCTGTGGTTAGCTAGGCCGTGATTGGCTGGTCAGTGGACATGAACTGTGCGTGATGGGTTCGTGTTCAGCCAGGCAGTTCAGTCGCCCAAAGTGATATATGTATTGACATACGAGATAAGATAAGCGTATTGGGCTAGATGCATCTTTATCAGGCCACGCTACCAAGTTTCCTATCTTTACATTCCTCTCTCTATTCTTACTTATTTCTGAAATTCTCTTCTTGTGAGTTTGTCTCATTACTACAGGGTTGTGAATCCGGATCTTTATATAAATGCATGTCACGCCCTTCTCTTTCCAAAGTATCTCAGGGTTGTTAATCCGGATCTTTATATTAATGCCGTATCACGCTCTTCCTGTTTACTCAGGAACGTATCCGGATCTTTATAGAAAATACTTACGTAACCGCCCTTCCTGTTTCAAGTATCTAGGGTTGTTAATCCGGGATCTTTATATTAATACCCGTATCGCCCTTCCCCTTTCAAGTCTCTTATCTTATCGAGGATCTTCATCAGAGAACAATATTCATAAGTGTAATTTCCTAGGTATAACGGGTAGTTTCGGGACTTTCTAGTTTATCCACTGCATTATTGATATTTTCTAGGGTAATCACTTATCTTATCTTTTGACCATTAATTAATTTATCTAAGTTTTTTTTCTTAACAATGGCTACCTCAGGATTTGTTGTTAAACTTGGTAGTCCTCTGGAGGAGTCTTGGAAGAGCAAGATACTGTTCCACATCTTGAAGCATGTGGAGGAGCATGGAGAGGGTTAATTTAGGACGTCTTGGGCTGAGCTGGCTGATGAGTACGCCTTGCTGTTGGAGTCACTGTGCCGTAGGGAGACGTGGTACTCCGACATGTTAGGTCCTCCTCTGATGATAACCTTGCGGATAGTGGTAGGTCGAAAGGTCCCACCCCTACCCCTGATGCAACCAAAGTTTTATTGTTCTTACTGTAAGCAGGCCATACTGATCCCGATTTTGTAAAGCACACAAAGTGTCGAACTGCTAAAAAGTAGTTCCCTGGATCCCAAATTCAAGCCAATAGCAACCACCAATGTGAAGGCCTTCAGGATGTCTCTCTTCATTCGCACCTATGAGAACAAATTTCAATTATAGAGGGGTCTCGTTCTTTTATTAGGTATACTACGTGATACGGGCGCAACTTTAATCCTCCTCCTGTTTAACGTCATTCCTGATATATCTACCGCATTTACTATGAGAGTGTTCTAATTTCAGATCTCTCATCCCATTCTTCCTATCCTTTAGTAAGTGCACCTCCAGTGTCCTTGATTACTGGGGAAGTGCAAATAGCCATTAGGAAAAAGACCCAATGCTGCCTGTGTGCGGCATTCATTTATTATCAGGTAATGACTTGGTAGGAATCTGGTGGTTCTCAACATAATGACAGTCGACTCTCCCTTACCTGTCAACTCCACCACTGACCTTAAGGAATCTGTTCTCATCTTTTCCCATCTTGTGCTGTCACCCGGTGCAAGAGTGTGCGAAATAGGCCCTCTTCATCTAAACCACCTCAATATCTTCCTACCCACAGAAGATCTGTACAATAGACCATTATGAGATGAGCTCATTAAAGCCCAACAATCTGATCCATCTTTTTTTTCAAACAGGTGATGAATGACCTCAGTGTGGACCTTTGTACATCTTCGACACCACCCACTGTCCCCAAGGTTGCTTGGAACGGTTCATCAAAACTTTCAAATCAATGCTAATAAACTATCTCCCTCAACTATATAGTCCATACTCTGATCATAGGAAAAGATTCACAACTTGTTCACATTAATCTCATGAAACTTTACCATTCCAGGCAGTCAGAGAAGACATCCCAGGGCTATAAGCCTGCCTGTATTGCATACGGTTTTGTCAGGGGCCGGAGCCAGGGGTGGGAAAGTGACATGGATCTATTGGAGAATTTAGACTTCCCTCGACCTAAAGAAAAACCCTGCTAACAGTCACCTCGCTGTAACTTGGATGAGTATTTTTCTGTTCTGAATCCATCTCAAGCACAAAGATCTCACTAAGTTATTATCAACATTTCCTAAAGTGCATCCAGACCTCCCAGGGTTTTGCAATATACTTAAACATGATATTAAGCCTTAATCTCAGATGATGTACAACCCATTAGGCAATCAGCATATCGACTAAATCACAAGAGATTATGAAAAGGAGGTAGATTTTTTGTTAAAACATAACAGCTGAGCCTAGTACCTCCTCCTGGGCTTCTGCCTTCTCATTCCAAAACTTCCGATGGCATTTTTCGTTTCCTGTACCGATTATCATGGTGAGCCAGGTTACTGTCTCAGACTCCTACCCTTTACCTTTGATTGAAGATATAATAGACAGCATAGGCTGTCCAAATTTATCAGTACCGTGGACTTGTTGAAAGGATATTATCAAGTGGGACTCACGGATGGGGCAAAATAATCTCGGCATTTATAACTCCATTTGGTTTTTCAATATTTGGTTATGGCGTTTGGCTTTTCTAATGCTCATTTTACATTCCAGGGGCCATCAACTACCTAATTCGGGACCTAGGTTGGACGTTCGCCTACCTGGATGACTTGGTGGTGGTGTCAGGACGGCTGGGACGAACATCTGGTGCGTTTGGAGATACTGTTCGCACGACTGCAGAGACTGGATTCACCATAAGCCTGGCTAAATCTGCTGGCCGGGCACTCGAGCTTACTGGGACATATCGTTGGGCTGTAATGGGTGAGACCCAAGGACGCAAACGTTAAAGCCATCTTATCCTTCCCCACTCCCAAGGACGAGAGTGCTCATTAAACTTCCTGGGGATGTGCGGCTACTACGTCGGTTCTGCAGTAACTTCTCCAGCGTGGACCCCTCCTGGAGCCACCAGTTCTGCGGTCCCTTACATCTGGAACCAGAGATTGCGACCCAATCTTTCCACCGCCTCAAAGCCTTCCTTGCCTCCAAGCCTGTAGTCCACCCCTGACTACCTTGCCCTTCCATCTGCAAATCTCGCTAGTGGATTGCCCCCGGGTGGGGCTGCGCTCACAACCCGGCCAACCACTGATGTCCTTCACCCTGGCATACTACTCCGCCAAGTTGAAAAACATCAGACCAACTACTCGACCATAGAAGGAGGCTGGCTCTGGTGTTGGCAATAAAAGAAAGTTTGAATGTTACCTCCAGTCTTGCTTACAAACAACCTAGTCCCCTACCGACCACCAACCCCACTCAGCGAATCCTCCGCTGGGCTCTCCTCTTAGCCCTATAATCTACAAGTCCGGCACATAAGAGGGGTGGGACAACCTGAGGTGCGGACTCCTTATCCCCGGCTCCAGTGGAAATGCAGCAGCTACTCCAGCGCACCAGGTGATCTCGCCCGGCGCCCAGCGCTCTGGTCTTTGGATGGGGGTGTGTTGCGAACCACGCCATCTATTGTCCTGATCTACCTACCCAGCACCACGAGCAACGCCATCTAGGGACGAGACACGAGTATGACTCGTCTTAGTTACCACTCCGGGGTTTCCCTTCTCCATATCCTGGTTGTTGCGTCACTTCCTCCAAGTCTTCTTTGTCAGCTGGAGTTCGAGGAGAGTTCACTACACTCTGGGAAGTGACCACAGGATCACCTATCCTGGAAACCTACGGCACAGTGACTACCTACCGTCTTCTACAATACTCAGCCATACTCGTCAGCCATCTCAGTTCCGCACTTAAGTATTTGTAATCTTATATTGCCTCCCACCTCCACCTTGCTTCACGATTGTTTTATGTTGTATAAATATGTATATACTGTTAATGTTTAGGTTAAGTATGGTTAAGGGTAATTTATAGAAAGCTGAATAATTTGTTAAGGAATTTATGGTACTTTATTATACACAACAAAAACTCACATCCTTTGTCTACCCTTTTATAGTCCGATTGTCTTTTTTTTTTTTTTTGTTGCTTGTTGGGATCTGGGTAGACTTTTAACTATATTCTAAATCCCCAACTCGTAACATATATAATAAGCTAAGTCTACTCAGATGACAAAGGTAATGACAGTTGAAAGATCTACAGCGATACAATTTTTTTTTTTATTGGGTAACCCCCTACATCCTTGTGTAAAGTGAAGTGCAGAAGCGTTTTACAGCGCCCAAGAGGGACGCATGCTAAGTTCATGCTTGCCTTTGTCTCATGAGTTAAGGTCGAAGAAGCCTGAAGAGTCAATGGTTTATGTCTAAGTAAGTTATTGGAAGCTCCAACAACTTGTCCCTGAATATGAATTAGCAGCTTTCGATTTACAGCAGGTACCTACTTTGGCGCTAGGTGAACAGGGACCAAGGGAGGCTGGGAAGTGTGTCCGAACAACTTTCCAACAGCCCGGGAATCGAGCCCGTGACATATCGCTTGCGAGGCAAGAGCGGTATTCTACCCACCGGCGACCCCAGCGACACAATACTTATGGTACGGCATTACCTATACCTTCAGTACGAAATTTCAGTAATTAATGTAATATTTTTTATAATTAATAAAAACAGCAAGGTGAAATCGCCATTCTTCACGAGCGAGTGCGTATGTTTCCGTGCAAGTGTGCGTGAGTGTTGGAGCATTATTGTAAGTTATGAAATAATTGTGAGGTAACGTTGTAACAGTTTGGTATTTTGGCAAAAAAAAGAAAAAATCTAATTTCTTATAAATTCATGGAGAAAAGAATATATACAAATACAATTATTACAATAAACGTTTTCCAATAATCCATAAATATATTGTGAACGGCATGACATGAACTTATTATATATGAGATTGAAATTTGAAATATTTATTTCCTCATCACAAGTGCCTTGCTCGGAACTATTACATACAGTATTGTATGAATTGTGTCGTTATACAGTTGTTTCTTTGTCTCCGTCTCCCTCTGATTTTTTTCCGTGGTAGATATGGTAATTATTTCATATGCAATATATTTATCATATATGCTACTGTACTCTTTCATATTAAATGTAAGTATAATGTTATGATTTATTTGACTTAAATCAACCTGAATACATACTGCCTAAGTGAGGATATTAGAAGAGGATTGTTTTCTTTACATAGGGAAATTATTTCTGAAACAGAAATTTTTAGTCCAGCCACCTTCATTCTCGATTACTTGCTGCAGCCTGTTGGGAACGGAGGCAGGGTGGTGGTTGTGTATCAGTTGCGGTTTCCGCCTCAGCACTTCCCCCTCAAGGTGTGTATGCTCCTGTAGCTGCACCCCGGTTCTCTCTTCAGTTGGCCCCCATACGCTCACAATATTGGCCAAAACGTTCTCTATAGGGTTCATGTCACCACCTTTACTTGGCCAGTCTAAAGCTTGCAAATTTCTTTGTTCTGCAAACCACCATTTTACAATCCGTGCGGTATGGATAGGACACCTATCGGGCATAAAAATTATGTTTTCGGGAAACAGGAAAGCATATGCACGTACCAAGGGAAGCATAACTTCTTCGAGTATTTCTAAATACTGTTCAGCGGTGAATCTTCCTTCTATGTCCGTCAGCTCTCCAACTCAGTACAAATATATCCATCCCCAAACATTGCAAGTCACATGGCCACTCTTTGCTTCCTCATAAATATGCTGTCTAGCATATTGGGTGTTGTTCCTCTTCCAGCAATGCTACCTTCCGTGAGAGGTAGATGAGAAAGTTTTTTCGTTAATGAATATTACTCTTCCCCAGAAATCTAGGCCTTCTTCAGCATACCGTCGAGCAAACTGCAACCTGCCCTCGCGATGTCGCGCATTTTACTTCTCCTTGGTGGCGGGAGTTCTATGGTGAATGCTTCCTTCGTGAAGTCTTCGCCTGATTGTTAAAGGAGAAATATTTAATTGGCGATCCTTTCTTATTGAAAATGAAGTCTTGAAGGGGTTTGCCTCAGCGAAATTCCGGACGGCTTCAACTTGTGCAGGTGTTGTTCTGCGCGCCATTCCCATCCTGTGGTGGTCTTTTAAACTTCCTTCCTCTTCCCATCGCTTAACCCAATGATATACATTTGACCGACAAAACCGCAATTCTCGGGCAATTTCTGTGGGTGAAAACCCAGCTTCCATTGTGCCGATTATTCGTCCACGTTCAGTGATTTTCTGCGTGTGGTATTCCATGTTGGCAGAGGCCTTCTACAATTGAGGGAGTGGAAGGGTAGTCAGCACTGACAACGCGTCTGTCTCCCCCACATTCCCGCCCATAACGTTAGCTTTATACTTATATTTTATTAGGCATTTTATAAAAAAATAGTTGAATGAATAAATAAATAAATAAGATACAAATTTATAATACATCATACACTGTTACGAACCCCGCCACCAATTGTCATGATCTACCTACCCAGCACTACGAACCACGCCATCTATTGTCCTGATCTACCTACCCAGCACCACGAGCAACGCCATCTTGGGACGAGACACGAGTATGACTCGTCTTAGTTACCACTCCGGGGTTTCCCTTCTCCATATCCTGGTTGTTGTGTCACCTCCTCCAAGTCTTCTTCGTCAGCTCGAGTTCGAGGAGAGGGCATTACACTCTGGGAAGTGACCACAGGATCACCTATCCGGGAAACCTACGGCACAGTGACTACCTACCGTCTTCTACAATACTCAGCCTTGCTCGTCAGCCATCTCAGCTCCGCACTTAAGTATTTATAATCTTATATTGCCTCCCTCGTCCACCTTGCTTCAAATTATTTTATGTTGTATAAATATGTATATACTGTTAATGTTTAGGTTAAGTATGGTTAAGGGTAAATTATAGAAAGCTGAATATTTTGTTAAGGAATTTATGGTACTTTATTATACACAACAAAAACTCGCATCCTTTGTCTACCCTTTTATAGTCCGATTGTCTTTGTTTTTTTTTTTTTTGTTGCCTGTTGGGATCTGGGTAGACTTTTAACTATATTCTAAATCCCCAACTCGTAACATACACATATTTCAAAAGAAAAAAAAATATATATATTTTTTAAAAGACACCAGACTAAAGGTGACGACATAATCTACACAAGTCAGAAACAAGGATTTTTTTTTGGGGTGGCGGGGGGTGCGGGGGTGGGCAACTAGTCACTCAACGAAAGAAATACCATTTGCTGTTTACAATATTCAGAGCCTTGGACTGACTGTGATATTGCTAGATAAAGGCTTGTAAAAGTATTAGGCATATACTACCGCACTAATTCACACCATCAGGCGGATGGTTCGTAAGATTAATTACGATCACCTACAATTGAACAACGTCATTATTAAATACAGACATAGGCTCACACACACACACACGCACACACACTCCACATGTGCACACACACACACTCCACATGCACACACACACACACACACACACACACACACTTACTATAAGTAGCAGTGAACCGATGATTCTGCTTAATTCCACAGAGAATTAAAACAGCAGTTTGTGTTGCATGAAGTCAGCGTCTTTAGAAAGAAGTCTGTTTAGCATCGGTTACCTATAACTGGATTAATTACCCGAAAGGGATTAAACCTTGCAAGATAATATTAGTATAAATTAATGAAAAACAGGCAAACTCATAAACAGCCTGCACACAGCTGTGCCGATGCATGATGTTCTTTAACATACTTACCGATTTTTTCTTATGTTTAATTGTCTAAACATAAATTTATATAGGTTGGCCCATTGCTCTATCCACTTTAAAATCATATTAATATTATATACCAGAAGAAAGGTATAATATAACACGAAACAACAAAGCCCCAACCATTAATTAAGCAACGGGGAACTAAGTAATCAATCACCGATCACTTTTACATTCATTCATAATTTTTACTACTTAGTATAGTAAACAAACGGCCTTGATTTGCCAGCTGTCTCCAGCAGTGTTCGAAGAATCTTGAACGGGACTGTACATTGGGATATTGTATTGTAATTTGTTATTTTCAGTAGGTCTTCTAGAAGGAGGGATGGTCTTCTTGGGGGTAGGTATGTTGTTACGATTACTATTTCACCCTCTGTTGTCTGTACTTTAATGGCAAGGAATTCGCTGTTGAAGTTGTCTATTAGTATGTGTTTGATACTTTTTTCACCGCTATGGCAACTGCATCATGTTTTTCCCCACATTTGTTCGATTGGTGGGTGTCATGGTTAAATATATGGATTTTGTTGTTCTCTGGTTCGTCGTGTGGACTTATTAGTATTATATCTGGATTGTTTTAATTGTATAGGTTACAAAGCGACGTTTTGCATGTGTGCCAATCACGGACATTATGTTGTAGGATTTTAAGTGTTTTCAGTTGTAGGTGGTCCATTATTTATTTTTCTTTTTGGGTTGAAGTTGAGGGGATGATCTCATTTCGTTGAGTAACAATGATTTCCTTTTAAGATCAGCTGCCGTGATTACAATAAAAAATTTTGTGCTGATTTTATTTTGTCTGTTTTAATCATGTTCCATGCCGTTTCTTTGTTATAACGTTCGTCTGTGTATTGCCATACTATTTCGTTAGCCGTTACTGAATCTTCGAAAAATTTTCCAGTGGGTTTTCTGTGTGGTTTGGTATGGTATTCTGATGGTTAGATAAAACCTTAGTCCTATATCTGCTGCTTTTTCAGGCACGGCACGGGGAGGAGGGGGCAGTGTGGATCTCTCGCCTTCTCAGTCAAGTCTCCAGGTCGTTCACCTTTTTCCGGTTTGTTATCCTGATCTGTCAGTGATGTTGTGTCCTTGGGCGTGTTTAATCGTTGTGTAAAGTGTTTTGAAAGCTCTGGGGTGCTGGTGGTGTGTAACAAGTTTGCTGAGTTTGGGTTTTCAGAGAAGTTCACGTGTGGCATGTTGTTTATTTCAAGCACCCTATTGAGTTCGTCGGCATATGATCCTGGGGCTATGATGTTATGAAGGTGAGCATATAGCATGCTCACCATTACCTTGAAATGATCAGTGTCACTTAATTCGGTTATGGTGTCAGTAATTGGCTTTGTTGCCTCGTTCACGGCCCTCTTTGCTATTTCAGCATATGTGCTTTGGTCTCTCATCCTTTCTCGTTGATCTTCCTGCTCTTGTTTGTACTTGATGAGGGTCTTTTTGATGGGGCAGGACATGGCCATGGTTAAGTGGGTGTAGTGCACGTCCCCGTTCCTTTTGCAGTTTGCGCAGCCTTTGTTGGTGTTGTTGCACTGCGTGTAAACATGTCCTTCCTACGCACAGTTGGAGCAGTATTTCTTTTCTTTTCAGGGCAGTCCCTTGTGGTATGCTCTTCATATTTATAGCATGTGAAACATGTCAGGAGACTGGTGTGTTTTTCCCTTTTTATTTTATGAGGGGATATTGACATGTTGCATGCTAAGAAGCCGCACTGCCATAGCCGTTCCTTCGAAACAAATCTTCAATTCGTGCGTGTAGTCTTTTATCTTGATTATTTCTTCTACTTTAAGTCCTTCATTGTTATTCTCAATGTCTGCCTTCAGAGAGTCTGCCGTTTGCCCTCCTACCTGAGAATCTAGTTTCCGTACGGAAACAGATCTCCTGGCTCTTAGGTAGGGAGGCATGACCACAATTAATCTGGTTCTTGGCAAGGATTTGTTTCGCCTTAGTGGTTAGTAATTTGTCTGCATCATTTTCATTTCGGCAAATGACTTTGAACCTTTCGTTCAGGTTGAGTACCCTATTCAAAGGCACACCTAGTTCAACATATGCTAGGGTGATTAGTCTCGATCTATCGATAGGTTTGTTCTTATTTTTTACTTCTATCCTTATATTTACTGCTATTGTGCAAGTAGAAGGTTATTGGAGGCCCTTCTTTGATTTTACAAGCTACAACCCCCGCACAGTGGAGTGACTGCACGATCACAGTCGTCACTATGAGATCGGCCTGTTTGTCCCCGACTCCCAATGAACACACACACAATCCCATTCAGCTGTGAGATTTGCGCCACTGGAGGGACTCTAGCACGAATACTTAAATAAAGCAGGTGCCTCGGCCAGGGTAAGCAAGGAAGGATTTTAGTAAAAGATAAAGACTTCAAACCACGTCAGTGCTGCTAATCAATAGCCGCCCTCCAGCGGAAGTGTGGGTCACTCACTCTGCCCGTGGGGAGGACTAGCTTGGGTTGACAATCCTGAACGCCCGTGAGGTAGTCCCTGTGACGTTCGTGGTCGTTATCCAAAGGTGGAGGCCCACAAAGGGCGTTGTCCCAAACGGGATTCCTAAGACGTCCCGTGATAATCAGAGAGGTCGAATTGTGGTCCGATCGTCAACAGTAGTAACAAGGCTGGCTGGCTGGCTTTGGCGGTGAATGGTCTGGGCAGAGGTCCTATCACGGCGAAGGCTGGCTCCAGTGTGAGTGATCCTCCGACTAAGGAGTAATTATTGACAAGGCTGTCCTTAGGGACAGCAGGTGTCTACCTCTCAACACAGTTAAAACCCAATTTAAAAAAAAAAGTCTCTGTTGAGAGGTGAAGATAATCTCATTAAACAACTTTCTTCAATATCCCCTTCACTACCATACATGTACGGACTTATCAAGACTCACAAGCCAAATAACCCAGCAAGACCCATTATTAGCTCAGTTGGATCAATCACTTATAAGTTGTCTAAATGGTCAGTTTGTTTACTAAACCCCCTAGTTGGTAACATATCAAACTCTAAAATTAATAATTTGGGGGATTTAGTTGACAAACTCAACAACTTGCACATTAATTATGATTTTAAAGTGGTCAGTTTTGATGTAACATCATTCTTTACAAAGGTCCCATTGATGATTTGCTTGAGTTCCTCACAGATTCCCTGGAGAATATTCCTAAGCCCGTCTCAAAAAGTGTTTTCATTGAACTTATCAAACTGTGTATTAAGGATTGTAAATTTGAATTCAATGGAGAATATTATGCTAAAAAATTTGGTATGGCGAGGGGTAATCCACTCTCACCTGTGTTGAGCAACTTACAGTACATATGGATTTTTTTTAGAATAAACTACTAAGTAATATTTTACTACCTTCAGCAGTTTGGTTTAAATATGTAGATGATATAATATGTCTTTGGCCATGTAATAAGGAATTAAAAGCCTTTCTGCCCCTACTTAACAACTTAGCCCCCTCGATCAAATTCACAGTGGAATTAGAAAGTGACTGCAAATTACCAATCCTTGACTGTCTGATCCACAGAGTAGGTAACACCTTTAAGTTCAGTATTTATTGGAGATCTACTAATGTGTGTTCATATATTCATAAGTATTCTGCCTACCATGATAGAGTTAAACAGTCAGTATTCTCATCAATGTTGTTTCGTACTCTACGAATATGCAGTCCAGAATTCATTGATGAGGAGTATAAATATATCTATAATATTGGATTCAACTTAACATACCCTAGTTCCTTTATAGATAAATGCCTTAACATCGCTAAGAAATCTTTTTTTAGAAATGATCATAAACCTCCCCATGACAATAAAAAGCTCTTAGCATTACCATTTCAAAAATATTTATCTCAAATTCCTCTACAACTGAAAACCTGGAACGTAAATGTAACATTTAGTAACTCATGCACTGTAAAACAATGCAGCTGGCTGTATTTACAAGGTTCCTTGCAAGGAGTTAGACTTAAACAACATAAATTCAGTATAGCATTAGGACAAGCCAGGAATCCAATGATGTGTTCATTCATATGAAAGATAGTAAGCATTGCATTCACTGGGATAATGCCTCCTCAATATTACCTTGTAATTCAATCGTCAGTAGGAACATTATAGAATCTAGTCTCATTAAACATACCGAATCTGTCAATATAAATTTGAGTAATGGTATGTACAAAATGGAAAATTTTGTGTTTAACAAGATTTGTAAACCAGGTGAAAGGATTGTGTCACACTACCTTATGACCTGAGTATGGTGAACACCTGCTGTCCCTTGACTTGATCTCACTCTCCTTTAATGTATATATTAGCCTTGTCAATAAATACTCCTTAGTCTGTACTCCCACCTGAAGATGTGAGTTACACGAAAGTGCTTGGAAACTTCGTGTTTTCTTGTTTCCTATGTGGTTATCAGCATATCCATTGATCACGCAATGGACTTCAGCACTACAGCAATGGACTTGTTACGTGGAAAGCGTAGTTTCATAACGAAGAGGAGAACCAGGGAAAACACAAACATCTTGACCAAATTGGGTTTCTTCAATCATTAACGTTGCGGAAAATCATTTTCCATCATCAGAGCCTAGAAAACAAAAAGTTTTAAAAATTAAAAAAAATACAGGTGATATACAATAAAACCGTAACATTATACCCAAATTTACCTTCCGCAAAAAAAATATATAATTTAAAACAAATAGATTTTATATATATATATATATATATATATATATATATATATATATATTTATATATATATATATATATATATATATATATTTAATCAACAACCTCACCAGCCAGGACTCGAACACTAGACCTTATGCGTGTGACCAGGAAACGCTACCGACCATGCCACAAGGACACTAAATGCATTCCTAGACTATATTACATTTCAAACAAAGCCTGTTCATTGAGCTGATGGTGCCATGAACCTCCCATTGGGGAATGCCCGTGCCACTTATGTGGTGGGAGTAGCATTTTACTGAATCCACCTGGTATGAAACAAGAGGTACCATATATACTTCATTTTAAACCTTATAACACACGGACTTGACCATATAATCAACGACCTCACCAGCCAGGACTCGAACCCAAGATCTTATGCATGTGACCAGGGAAAGCTATCCACCATTCCACAAGGACACTATAAGCAATCCTGGACTATGTTATATTTCATACAAAGCCTGTTCATCGAGCTGATGGCGCCATGAACCTCCCATTGGGGATTGCCCATGCCACTTATGTGGCAAGGGCATGGGCTCGAACCCTCGACCCTCATATATATATATATATATATATATATATATATATATATATATATATATATATATATATATATATGTGTGTATATATATATATATATATATATATATATATATATATATATATATATATATATATATATATATATATATATATATATATATATATATGTGTGTGTATATATATGTGTATATATATATATAATAAATAAATATATATATATATATATATATATATGTGTTTATATATATATATATATATATATATATATATATATATATATATATATATGTGTGTCAGAAATTTCAGAGTAATTTCAAACACAGCGCAATTGGCAATACTGAGCTTTCAAGGTTAGTGGGAGGAAAGGCTCCCAGCACATGATGCGATTCATGAAGTTAAGGGACTATTATTGAATTTGAAATTATTATAGATCGTTTATCAGTCTGAATAGCACGGGTGTCCCAGGAGTATGAAATTTCAGAGTATCAAACACCGCTTAATTTATAAATAGTTTGAGCTGCTCGGAGGGAAGAGAGCGCCTCCAGCACATGATGCATTCATGAAGTTATGGACTATTATTGAATTCTGAAAATTACAGGATCAAGTATCAGTCTGAATAATGGCACGGGTGTCCCAAGGAGCATTAGTTAGGCGGAAAATAATATGTCACGTGAGGGCCTAAGCTAGCGCTCTTTGGAGAGACGCGACGCTGGCTGGTCCTTAGCTTTCCACGCGGAAAGTTTATTGGACCTACAGGACATCCCTGCGCTGTCCGTCCACAGAAAGGGTCGCTGCAAATAGCCTACCCAGTTTCGTAAAAAATTATTGCAGTATAAACAAGTAAGCCCTCATCTGACCTGATATGTTGATAGGGCAGTAAAGTTAACAAGAGCTAACAGTGAGTCTATTTCAGGGTTTCCGCACAGAACCCAATTGATCAAGTAGAAATTGACCGCGAGTGATAACGCTGGAGATTGAACGTTTGAGACTGCCGTTGATGATTGAGGGTGCGATTGTCGCCATGAAACCGATCAGCGTAGGCCTGTCACTGCTTAGCGGGTATCAAAGGATCTCTTTGAGGGAATCTAGGCCGCCTGGGTGCCTGCGCTGACGACGGACGAGATCGTTGGGGTCATCAGCTCTCTGCCTCAAAGGGCTCGCTAAATACCACATGTCTCGAGCAGCTTAGTAAACCTCTATAACGTGAAGTCAAAGCTCTCAACTGTACAAGGTCTTTGATTTGCTCACCCCTTCCGTTTATAGATGTACTAAAGGTAAGTGGAGTCCAGCTGAGTGATACAGGGTCGCACACTGAGGCATTCATAGAGTCTAGGGATACCTAGAGGAATGATTTCGTATCTCTTATTACGGGTGTATGTTGAAAGGTGGAGCATGGTTCACGGGTATTGTGACCCAGTAAACAAAACCAATGCAAGAAGACAATATATTTAAAGCGAAAGCAATACCATTTCTGTGCCATTTACGTTTATCTTGACGCAGTGTAGTTTAATATTTCTTAAACAATTTTGATAGCATGTTTTTTGAATGTTTGTGTCACTAAGGAACCAGAGTGATACTGTGATTTGATTCTTTTAATGCACCTAATTTTTTCTTCATAATTCCGATCTTGCGGTATAACTCACCCTCAGAGTAGTGGTTACAGGTTAGGAAGTGTGCATCTGTTAAGTGGCGGAGACCTGCTGAGTGCCCCAAGGCCTATTCATTGTAGATATTTAATTTCTTATTTTTTAATACTCATTTCAGTGACTGATATTATTTTGCTGAAAGCCCTAAGGCCTATTCCATTGTAGAGTATTTATTCTTTATTTTTAATACCATTTCCTCAGTGACTGATATTATTGCACAGCCCTTAAGGCCTATTCATGGTGGAATCAATAATTTCTTATTTTTACCACTTTCGCAGTGGTGGATATTATTCTAAAGCCCTGCGTCTGCTCATGTGCAAGCAACATTTCTTAATACTGCACCTTATTGTTGCCTTGTTTTATTGCCACAATTTCTATATCATGTATAATTTTTATTCCCCAGAGTAGTGTTTAAGTTCAAGTGAAGAGGTGTGTATATTGGTGTACCATTATTTGATTGTGTTTAGAAAAGTTGGAGGAATATAGGTTGCCCAAAATTTTACGGTGCCTGGCCCATCCAGTCATGACGCTTATCCTTCCACGACAATTCAGTTTGTTTATATTTTATGTTCTTTTGCTGGTTCGGGATTTTCTCAAAGTTGCTTTCCACATACGACGGACATCTTAATAAACCCTAAAGTCAAGGTGAGAAATTAAAGTCTGTGTAAATTCGGAATTGTTACATATATATATATATATATATATATATATATATATATATATATATATATATATATATATATATATATATATATATATATATATATATATATATATATATATATATATATAGTGGTCCAAAAATAATACATATTTGTATACGTTTTCTCCACAAGGTTTATTTTAACTATTAGGTACAAAATGCATCCCAGAAAAAAAATTGATCATTTAAAGCATATTTAGAGGCTCAACCTAATGTCCTTTTTTTTCCATTTAGTACGCATACGGATTTTTTCAAGCTTAGATAAATTTTAAAACACATTGTCTTTTATTCAGCAAAATATAAACAGCAGTTTTATGTAAATTACAACCAAATAACTCTAATTAACACACATTCTTTATTTGTATCCTTCATCATAGTGCTTTGGTTTGCTGTTGGTAACTTCTCAGTGATGAGCTGCAATGTCCGTAAAGGTACTGCCGGTCTCACGGCGCCAGGTCTGTAACGCTCTATGAGAGCAATTGCCCTCTCTGCGCTGTCATTCACCACCTTCATATTTATCGCACGATCTCTCATTGTGATAAACACTTCATCGTCTTTCCATGTTTTGGGATCCTTACTCAAGAACAGTTGTGCTCTTTCTTTGCCATCTAGTGTAAGAATATCAAAAATATCTAATGTACGCTCAGTAACAAATGAGGCCACATTACTGATAGGAGTTTCATCAGATAGGACAATACGCCTTGAAAAGTCCTGTTTCTTTGGGCACTGGAAGTTTTGTACCATATTCTTCTTGGTTTCAGTATCGATCCTGTCATCAAATAAGCTTAGCTGGAACAGCCATTGGTGCTTCATGCCAGAATCTCACATACATTATGCTCACAAACAAAGCCAGTTGTGTGATATTGTTTTCTTCCCGTGTTGATAATGTGAATTGATGTTTGAACAGATAGATTTTGAGAGCATAGATTCCTTTTGCCATCCATCTTGCATGGTGTGTAGGACCAGGAACTCGAAAGGAAACCTTACTACTTGGCAGTCCACCAAGAAACAAAAGAGCTAGTTCTAGAAACTCCCTATAATCATCTCGTGGCTGATTATCCTGCAGGGCTACTGGCAAATATTCAAGCAACTCCTTCCTTAGAATTTGAAGCATTGGGTCCTCAAACATGCTTTCTGGTGCTGGAATGAAGTCATTGAGCGAAATGGACCTCCACTGCTTTTTGAAGCGCTTAAACAGAATAGTCTCAGGACTTCCAGTTGACCCACAGATCAAACTGAAGACATCGCTTAGCATAATTACTAGCACATGGTGTCTGCATGCTATCCAAACAAGTTCCTGTTCCAGTTCATCTTCAATGCGGACACATGCTCCACGATGTAATCCTGTATTGGAAGCAGTAGTATCAAATACAAGTCCTTTAACCAATTTCTCAACATTCCATGATTTAATTGCTTCCAAACATGCTTCGGCCTGTGCTTCTCCAGTTTCTCTCTCTTTTTTGGGTACTCCTAGCAGCTTCTCTTGTCCATTAAATGTCACCACAATGGCAATGCGACTAGCAGTTGTGTTCTGTACGTCAGGAAGGAGTTTTCCGTCCCAATGTAGGAGAAGAGGTTCATCTGGAGAAAATGATTTTCGGTCTGTTTCAGCTGCTTGCTTACGCCCACTTGCTCTGTACCTTCGAATCGTACTCCTAGAAAACGACATGTCTGCAATATCGTGTCCAAGAGCTTGTGTTACAGCCCCAGCTACAAACACAGCATTTCTGTCTGATAAATTGGTACGGTCCATGGCTTCAATGACTACTGGTGACTTGATAATATCAGTTTCTTGAATTTAAAACTATGGAATGTTTACTATGGAATGCTTCATTTACAGCACAAATGATTCAGTTGTAACCCATAGCAACCAAACAAACATTTGTAAACAAATATACAAGATCAATAACAAGAAAATGATATTGATAAAAAAAGAAAATACCCTATATTCAATAGTACATAGTATTGGTGACAATCTACTAACTCATTATTTACAAATATATATACCATAAATGAAAACAAAAAGAACCAATAACATAATGTTAGACTTTGCAAATACACACCTTCTCCTGCAGAGGTTGTAACTCAACTGAGGAGCTGCCAAAGTGGCTCAGACCTGCGCACTCACTGGAACCAGATCAGTGATGCCAACATCCTTACAAAATCTGTAACTAAGTCTAATTATTTCTCACAGGTAATAATTGCCTGCCATTCATATGCCATGACACAAGATGGAAACCTGCATAATATACTATTTAGATTGATAATGAAATAATTGTAGAACTGATGAGATATAAATGAAATAAGTAACTTCATCTGATTAATGGTAACCCTTGTCTGTGTTTCCTGTTTCAACCTGTCATTGTCAGTCCCTATGACTCAATACTTGACTCTTTGCCCTTTCCAAATAGGCAACTAGGCTATATACATTGAAATATACCCAATATAATGTGTTGTGTATATTAAGACTGTATCATGCGGACAAGAAAATTCAGTCCTACACTACAAGTATAATATGCAAAATGGATTGAACTCTAAATGTTAATGAATATGGATAAAATTTTACAGACCTTATCTATGAACCAAATGGACAATTTTAAGGCTTGTGAAGGCAATATATTACTACTTATATTTTTTACCATATAGTTTTGGACCACCCTAATATATAGATATATATATATATATATATATATATATATATATATATATATATATATATATATATATATATATATATATATATATATATATATATATATATATATATATATATATATATATATATTAAATCTTGATTTGATAAGTGGGAGGGCTGAAGTAAACACTTTGTTGATTTTGCTTTATTGTAGAAAAATATAGTTTCACAGGTACTGAGTTCAGTTGAGAGTATTTTGTACCTTCTCTGCTCAGGGAAAGGTCTAAGTGCACTTGTATGGGAGAGCACTTAAGTGAGATGTTCACTGGGTAACAGGTGATATATATTCTATCTCTCACACACCAGGGAGAGGATGGTTAGGCAGGTCTTTAAAAGGAAACGCTTAAAATGTTTGTTGCTGAGCTGCGCTGACCAAGCTTGACCTCGCCCACTCACCAGAGGAAATGCCAATTCACCAATTGATTCATACTCATGGATGAATAACTTGGGGAATATATGGGTAATATAGATTTGGGTAAATATTTATAAAATACAAATTATGCTGGTACAATATCGTACTTGAACCAACGTCTCATTCTTAATGTTATTACAGTGTGACCGACTTTAACATTACAACTATTCACATACAAAACAAAGCAATGTAATTTCAGTTAGGTAAAATATAAAATAATACAATATATATATATATATATATATATATATATATATATATATATATATATATATATATATATATAGTAATTGGTTGTTAAGGGTATTGCTATCCTACGTTGCACGTAATATCTCCCCCTTAAGAGATTTATTAGGGTGCTGAATAAATCTAAGGAAAGAACTTGTTCACACTCTTGACAACAAATCTGCAATTATATTATCTTTTCCCTTTATAAGTTTTATGACAAAATTATACTGCTGTAAGGCAAGAGGCCACCTCATTAATCTTTGATTCTTATTCAGCAATTTATTTATAAACTTTAGAGGGTTGATCTGTATAAACAATAATAGGAACAACTAAACCACTGAACTACACATTCAACTTATCTAGTTCATACAGCAATGCAGTACATTCTTTTTCTATTGTAGCATTGTTCTTCTGGTGTTTCTTGAACTTGGTTGAAGCATAACATACCTGATGTAGAATCTCATCTGGTCCTTCTTGGAGTAATACAGCTCCAGCCCGTAAGTCACAGGCATCTACTTGAAGGATGAATGGTTGGCCGAAGTCTGGTGCTCGGAGAATTGGTGCATTGGTGAGCAGAATGCGATCTTGTTGAAGGCTTCTTGACAAGCAGGTGTCCAACTGATTATTTTCTTTGCGTTCACACTGTCAGTTAGTGGGGCTGCAACTTGAGAGAAGTCTGGGTAGACTCGTCTGTAGTATCCAGCCATACCCAAATTCCTCATGACCCCCATCCGGGTCTCAGGAATCGGTAGGTTTTTGATGGCTTCTACAGTCACCTGTAACTGGACTGACCTCACCAAACCTGACGATGTGCCCTAGGTAGGCCCTTCGTGCCCGGTGGCGAGTCCAGTGGTACAGTTTACTGAGGTTGTTATAATCATGGTCGTGGTTGTTATAATCATGGTCCTGGTTGTTATAATCAAGGGTCGTGGTTGTTATAATCATGGTCGTGGTTGTTACATGGTCGTGGTTATTATAATCGCGGTCAAGGTTGTTATAACTGGCGTGGTGGTTGTTATAATCATAGTCGTGGTTATGATCATAGTCGTGGGTTGTTATAATCATGGTCGTGGTTGATATAACTGGCGTCGTGGTTGTTATAATCATGGTCGTGGTTGTTATAATCATGGTCGTGGTTGTTATAATCATAGTCGTGGTTATGATCATAGTCGTGGTTGTTATAATCATGGTCGCGTTGTTATAATCTTGGTCGTGAGTGTTATAATCATGGCCGTGGTTATTATAATCATATTCGTGGATGTTGTAATCATGGTCGTGGTTGTTATAATCATAGTCGAGGTTGATATAATCATGGTCGTGGTTGTTATAATCATGGTCGTGGTTGTTATAATCATAGTCGTGGTTATGATCATAGTCGGTTGTTAACAATCAAAATCGTGGTTGTTATACTCATGATCGTGAGTGTTATAATCATGGTCGTGGTTGTTATAATCATAGTCGAGGTTATGATCATAGTCGTGGTTCTTATAATCCCAGTCGCGGTTATTATAATCATGGTTGTGGTTGTTATAATCATGGTCGTGGTTGTTGTAATCATATTCGTGGTTGTTATAATCACGGTCGGTTGTTATAATCATGGTCGGTTGTGTAATCATAGTAGTGGTTGTTATAATCATTGTCGTGGTTGTTATAATCATAGTCGGTTGTTATAATCATGGTCGTGGTTGTTATAATCATGGTCGTGGTTGTTATAATCATGGTCGAGGTTGCTATAATCATGGTCGTGGTTGTTATAATCATGGTCGTGGTTGTTATAATCATAGTCGTGGTTGTTATAATCATGGTCGTGGTTAATAATCATAGTCGTGGTTGTTATAATCATGGTCGTGGTTGTTATAATCATAGTCGTGGTTGTTATAATCATAGTCGTGGTTGTTATAATCATAGTCGTATGTTATAATCATGGTCGTGCTTGTTATAATCATGGTCGTGGTTGTTATAATCATACGGTTTTTGTATTCATGGTCGTGGTTGTTATAATCATAGTCGTTGTTGTTACGTGGTCGTGGTTTTATAAGCATAGTCGTTGTTGTTACATGGTCGTGGGTTGTTATAATCATGGTCGTCGTTGTTATGATCAAAATCGTGGTTGTTATAATCATGGTCGTGGTTATTATAATCATGGTCGTGGTTGTTATAATCATAGTCGGAGCTCATGATCATAGTCGTAGTTCTTATAATCACAGTCATGTTGTTATAATCATGTTGTGGTTGTTATAATCATGGTCGTGGTTGTTGTAATCATATTCGTGGTTGTTATAATCACGGTCGTGGTTGTTATAATCATGGTCGTGGTTGTTGTAATCATAGTAGTGGTTGTTATAATCATTGTCGTGGTTGTTATAATCATAGTCGTGGTTGTTATAATCATGGTCGTGGTTGTTATAATCATGGTCGTGGTTGTTATAATCATGGTCGAGGTTGTTATAATCATGGTCGTGGTTGTTATAATCATGGTCGTGGTTGTTATAATCATTGTCGTGGTTGTTATAACCACAGTCGTGGTTGTTATAATCATAGTCGTGGTTGTTATAATCATGGTCGTGGTTGTTATAATCATGGTCGAGGTTGTTATAATCATGGTCGTGGTTGTTATAATCATGGTCGTGGTTGTTATAATCATAGTCGTGGTTGTTATAATCATGGTCGTGGTTGTTATAATCATAGTCGTGTTGTTATAACTCGCGGTCGTGGTTGTTATAATCATAGTCGTGGTTGTTATAATCATAGTCGTGGTTGTTATAATCATAGTCGTGGTTGTTATAATCATGGTCGTGCTTGTTATAATCATGGTCGTGGTTGTTATAATCATAGTCGTGTTTGTATTCATGGTCGTGGTTGTTATAATCATAGTCGTTGTTGTTACGTGGTCGTGGTTTTTTATAAGCATAATGCTAGGTTGTTACATGGTCGTGGTTGTTATAATCATATCGTCGTTGTTATGATCAAAAATCGTGGTTGTTATAATCATGGTCGTGGTTATTATAATCAATGGTCGTGGTTGTTATAATCATGGTCGCGGTTGTTATAATCATGGTTGTGTTGTTATAATCATAGTGGTTGTTATAATCATATTCGTAGTTGTTATAATCACGGGTCGGTTGTTATAATCATGGTCGTGGTTGTTGTAATCATAGTAGTGGTTATATAATCATTGTCGTGGTTGTTATAACTAGTCGTGGTTGTTATAATCATGGTCGTGGTTGTTATAATCATGGTCGGGTTGTTATAATCATGGTCGAGGTTGTTATAATCATGGTCGTGGTTGTTATAATCATAGTCGTGGTTTGTATTCATGGTCGTGGTTGTTATAATCATAGTCGTTGTTGTTACGTGGTCGTGGTTTTTATAAGCATAGTCGTTGTTAGCATGGTCGTGGTTATAACTCATGGTCGTCGTTGTTATGATCAAAATCGTGGTTGTTATAATCATGGTCGCGGGTTATTATAATCATGGTCGGGGTTGTTATAATCCTGGTCGTGGTTGTTATAATCATGGTCGTCGTTGTTATAATCATAATCGTGGTTGTTATAATCATGGTCGTGGTTATTATAATCATGGTCGCGGGTTGTTAAAAACCTGGTCGTGGTTTTTATAATCATGGTCGTGTTTGTTATAATCATGGTCGGCTGTTTATAATCATAGTCGGTATTAAAATCTTGGTCGTGGTTGTTATAATCATGGTCGTGGTTAGTTATAATTGTGGCCGGGGTGTTATAATCATGGTCGTGGTTGTTATAATCATAGTCGTGGTTGTTATAATCATGGTCGTGGTTGTTATAATCATGGTCGTGGTTGTTATAATTGTGGTCGTGGTTGTTATAATCATGGTCCTGGTTATTATAATCATGGTCGTGGTCGTGATACTTTCAGTATCTAATATTCTATGAGAAGGAATAGAATAAAGGTTAGAATATTTACTTAGAAAATATTCGCCATAAGGAGTGGTTGAAATCATAAAAAAAAAATTATGAATCACAGATGATCATTCCGAGATAAATTATATTATGAAGAGAAGTGACCTTGATTCTGGTTAGATTAGTCACCATCTGCTTAAGTCATCACCTGTGTTAAGTCATCATAGTCATCAGGTGAACCAGTCAGTCAGTCTGTCTGTCCTGTTAGTTGCCATATTGTCTATTTGTGCATGTATGAATCTGTCTATTTTGTCAACCTCCTGTCTTTTCACTGTCTATATTCACCCTGTGTCTATTGTAGTCATCTTCCATGCATTCCTGTTATTATCTTTTTACTCTCCTTTTCCACCCACAGGAATAAGCATACACTGTAGCTGTAAGGTCGTCTGGTAATGTTGCAACTGCGCATCCAGACGCATGATGAAACTCAGCTCCCCCACATGTTATCTCTAACTATTTTCTGCTCTTCTTTATTCTACTGTTTACTCATCTCCCTTCCTTACTAATCCAAACAACATAAAAAATAGTAGGCTAAGAAAAGTCGGGGGAGGAGGAGGGTTCAGATGATAATTCGTAATCGTGGGCTGACAGAGTCCAGCGAATGAGAGTGCGCCAAGTCTGTAGACTTGCATTGTTTTCCAGCGTAAATAAAATGGATATGTAATGGCTTCCCAAAGAAACCATCGATATGGGACCAGGTTTGTTCCACTCTACGAATTTTTTTGCGATTTTTCCACCAAGTTTGATGAAAAATGATTGTGCCGTTTCGGTTGCCCAGAGCAGACACACACACACACACGCCAAGTGCTATAGTATATTAGATGGCCGAATTACCTCTTGAGTTAGTTAATCGTGAGACAAACTTCAGAAAGACTGACGAAAAGAAGACATAGTCGTAACAAATGCTCCACCCAGGTGCTGCTGTATACAATGAGGTCATCAAGGTAAGACTGCACTGCCTAGACCACAGGGTTCTCAATCAGGGGGAATTCCCAGGGGGATTTCAGGTTTTCAGGGGGGAATTGGACCACAGATTAGCAAACTCATACTGTTAGAATGTTGATCTTTTATTGCTCTTGAGCTCCCCAGGGCGGCACAAATCAGTATGCATCGGTTACCGCTGCAAGCAGCCTATCAAACCGTTCACCACAAGCTCCTGAACCGTAAGGATCAAATAGATTACCCATCGACAGGGATGCCACAAAGGAAAGACATAGGCGCCACCGAGTGGTCCGTCTGCAGTCCTCCTATGAAAGCTTACGCTGCTTAGAGTCCTAGACCTAGCCTCCTGTCCCGGCAACCCTACCCCAACACCCCCTTACCCTCGGTGAAGGACGCCGCTGCACCCTGCCGGCCCCCACTCGCAGATGAAGTGTGACCTCTCATATCAATGCTTGTGTTCTGGAGCAAATTAATGATCCGCCACTGAGAGGTCACGCTGGTATTTAGCTCCTGTGTTTGTTTGCTGGCAACTTTTTGGGTGAGTATTTTGTTGGTTTCTGCACTACATTGGGTGACTTTCTAGCTGGTGGTGTTAACGCAGGGACCATAATCTCCCATATTTGCGGTATTTGGCTAATATTTTTTTTGAAAGGTCACAGCATTATTTACTTAATGCCAAAAGGTTATTTAAATAAAAATAAAGATAAAATATTTAATTTTTATCTGTGAAAATATCTATTTGTGTTTGACTTTTCTTGTTTTTATTTTACAGAATTTGGATCTACCTATGAGTAATAAAAAGACTATCTATATATTGAATATGGATTGATCCATCATCAATGGAGAAGAAAGGCCTCAAATGTGTTATTTGTAGTAAAGCTTGACAAATGGATTCTATGAAACCAACAAAGTTAGCGACATTTGCAGAATGTTCATCCTCAACACAGCGACAAGGACCAAATCCGAACGTCATGGGAATGCTCTCAAAAAGATGAAGCTGATTCAATAGGGGCATTCAAAGAAACAAACCAAAAGGTTATTGAAGTTTATAGAGCTGGAGAGAGCAAAGCGTGAAAGAAACCCTTGTTTCTCAAATGGTGGAAACTCTAGTTAGAAATGGATTGAGAAACTTGCAGTGAAGTTCCAATTTAGACAAACAAAATTGTTCAAAATGGAGGATCAGCGATATGGCCATTGACATCAAGTATCGTTGTGCAGGAGATCGCTTTTCAGCATTTGCTGATGTACCGAACTTTGATGAACGACCTGATGCATCGTTCCAGCGCCGATGAAGGGCGTATGTTCACTCAGGTTCATTTAAAGAGGAGTTTCGTTCTCTGAAAACAAACTCACTACACCGGATATGCTAAAAGCGTTTCTTCTTGAATCTGCAATCTTAGATAATATATTCTGGAAGTGTTAAAAAAGGCAGATGGAGCACCTTGCAGCCAAGTGCATGGAAAAATCAGGATTTCAAGTTTGTGTGAAAAAGCGAGCTCCAAAAGTGAAAGCGTTACTCATTGTATGATCCATCAGCACTGGCCTCAAAACACTTTGAGCCCAGTGTTTGGACCCAAAAATTCCTAAACTGTAAATTTGTCAAAGGAGGAGCCTAACCCACGACTTTTCACAGTTTATAATCGACATGCATTCTGAATGTTATTTGCTTCTTTTTTCCTAAATTGTTCGATGGCTGTCATGAGTGAAAACGTATCTTGATGTTTGAATATTTGTTTTTGGTATATTAGATCAAATTATTTTTTGGTTCAGGTAAAGGAGCAGAATTTCGCCTTTGGGCCGGAATACTATTTATAAAATGACCAAAGTGCCCGCCTATTTGGTTGATATTTTTGAGCAGTTGAATAAACCGAATCTTCAGATGAAGGAAGGTAAAATACTAACATCATGGTGACGCCCGGAAATACGAGCAGCTGGAAAATTGTGCGCTGAGAAAGGTCAATATGTACGCCAGTAATGTTGAGAAACATCCGTTCAAGAAAGATGGTAGAAGATTAAGGTAAGCTTCCAATAATCGGCAAAATGAAATTTTGTTATCATTAAACACTGAAAATGAATTGAAAATTGATATTTTCCCGGAAACCCGAAAGTGATGATGAGCGGGATTAAAAGCAGGATCCGAATCAAATGGTCAAGCGAAAAGTTCCTGTTGATTGTCAAGATGAATTTCTGGAGCTGAAAACTGGATTCGGGGAGCATAAGAGATATAACGCATTTAAGAAAACTCAATCACAGAATTTTGGCCCTGACGTGCAGATTCCTACCCAAAAGTGGCAGAACCAGCGAGCGGATCTGCATTGCTTCCAGTTTAGCGACATATCTTTTGCAGTCAGTAGTTTTCAACTTTGCTAAATTAAAACCTGAAGCAACGTAGTAGATTTAGAGGTAGAAATGACCTGCCAGTTCTCGCGACCTATGAATCTAAGAATTGGCGAAGAAAACCAAATCACAGGTTTCATTGACTGTAATCTTCATCTGTGAATAAACACTACAAAATTTACAATATCCCTGGTATTCTGGCTGAAACTTTTGGTTTATCATGAATATGCTTCAGCTTAATGTCCTCTGTTAAGTAATTCATTATGTACTATAAAAACTATTTTTACTTTTATTTCAGTTTTATAAATCCATCAACATTTAATTTTACATTTAATTGAGAAAACTCAATTATAAAATAATCCATATGTAAAATTGTAAATGTAGGGCAAAACTTAACATGGGAAAAAACAAAGGATTTCAGTATTTAAGAAGCATGGTTTATCGGAACGCACTTTTGAGCAGACAATCTTGGAAAGGAGGAGGAATGATCAATTTATGGTGGAAAAGCAAGTATGGGGCAAGAAGAAGCGAGAAACCTACCTGGTCTAGGAATCATGTAACATGCAGATGAGTTCGCTGAAGGTACTTGGAGCATTTTTAGTAGCCTCAGCGCTTTTTTTATAATACTTTTGTATTGGCAATGCCTCTAGAGTGACACGAACGCCGAGACGTTTCTTGCTCGCTCGGTTAACTCTAATTCAATAGCCTTTAGAAGGTCGATGTTAGGAACTCTGCTTTTTCCCAGGATGGTTCATTACTTCGTCAAATATTCTTGAATTTTGTTCTGTGATGTTGTTCACTTGCGGTAGTCTGCTGGACATTCTGAACCCCGGTGCTGGCAACAAGTAGGGGTGAAGCCTGCAATTACTTGCCAACTCTTTTTCAACCAAAGTTGTGGGCGGAAGAAGGAACCACCTCGGTTCAAGCTCGCTAGCTGGATCCGAAGTGATAGGGTGAATTGCTGATCTCCCGGCTCTATGCCCTCCACCAGTTCACCATCATGCTGCACCAGTCGGCACGCCAGAATGTCCCCAAAATAGCTAGAAGTCCTGAGAAGGCACCCCTGGCTATCTTCAACCCTGGATCTAATGAGAGATGCTGAATTTTTTAGCGGGATTGTAGCCAGTATGTCATAATTTTGGTAACTTATCATTATGGCTTTCACCCTTGAAATCCTGATTTCAATGGTAGTCAGGTAACTCAAACACCACACTTGAACTTTTCTCTAGGTAGTACCTTCTAAAGAGATGAAATCCATCCAGAGTTCTGGTTACTGCTCAGGTTTATATCGTAATAAACATCATTAACTTTTACTTTTAACAAAATGGCGGGGCCACAAAATTTAGACTGTAATTTTAATTCTTGCAAACAGGAAGAATGTTAAATTCTATCACCTGGCTGAACTCTCTAAAAACCCTAATTTCATCTCAATTTGTTCTTCAGCACATTTCCGATCTTTCTTGCTAGACATACAGCCAATTCTAATGCCTTTAATTCTCTCTTTAAACTGCGTAACATGGGTTAATAAGTATTTCTGAGGGTTTATCATCTAAACCATACATCTTCAACACTTCAAAGCGGTCCTCTTTAACCTCTGGCGGCTGAACACTAACTCATTTGGAGAAACCTATGACATTTCTTATGTTCTAATAAAGATATAACACAAAAGTGAGCACTTTCACCAAACACTGTTTTCATTAGTGCAGTACCGTTAACATGAGAGCTGGATAAACCTTTGGTTTCAACACCTACTATAAGTGGCCAGGTACTGGTGCATCATCAACTCTCCCATCACTTGCTTTTGAACATGACGCCGAAATGGTAGCGCGAAACCTCATCTTCAATTGAATTCTGACCGGGGATCCCAGTGGTAAAGAATTGAACACGACGGATATTTAACTGGACGTGATGTCTATGGAATCACTTCAGGTAGCGAGTGGTTATACACATGATGGTCAACAAGTACTGATTTCCACCGCGGGTTTAAAGCAACCCACGGTGTCGCAATTATCACCTTGTGCAATTGGTTTTGGCAATATTAGGTATAGCCAGGCTTTACCTTGATCTTATTTGAGACCTGCTAACTCATGTATTAAAGGATGAACATCACTTGTTAAATAATAGAAGTAAGGATTTGATGGCGAAGTTTTATTTATTCAGTGTGTCCATCATATAATCATGTCCAAATTGAGAGAATATCTATCTGAGTTTAGTGGTATTATAATTTAAGAAATTTCATTCCAAGTCTCATTAAAGTATTTACGACACATGGCTCTATATTTTTCTTATCAAAATTCCAGGACTTTGAAATAGCTTGTAACAATACATTTTTGTTAGTAATCTCACCCAAGCTTCCTACAGCTTCTATTTATGTATGTATAAACAAACTTTATTTCACTTTTAAATTGAAATTTTTTAACACTTTCATGGTAGTTATGTGAATATTACTTTTATTCTTTCTGAATTCTGTCAGGATTTACTTTTGACCAATTCTAATAATATTAGGACCTAGTCATTTGAGTCATTATTTAAACTCACAGATAGCATCTGCATTACATCATCCTGAATTAGAAGAAAATATGATTAAAACAGTGCATGGTCGGACGAATATCATCAAGATACATCATGACTTTTGTCAAAACAAGGATGGTGTTTCAACCGTTTCAGTAGTATTTATCCAGTAGAAGAAGATCATAGACCAAAGTACTACCTGTCTCCTGCAATGTCATTCTCAAAAATGTAATACACCCTACTGCAAAGACTCTCAACTTCAACAGTATCAAGGATCAGAATCTAAAACCGTTGTTTAAAAAGCCGGAATTGAGAGGAACAGTTTACAAACCAATACCACCCCAGGCTGAAGAAACATTTGTGTCCAAAGTAAAATAATCCTCTGTTGTCGGAATATACTACTGAGGCTGCAGAAACACCTGTGTTTCGACTATATGAATAGATGGCTTGTAGAATGTCATTTACTGAAACTCTGAACCTTTCAATAAAATGGGCTTAAACTTATCATTAGTAGTCGAAACTGGTCAGTCTGCCAGACTACCAGAATTACTGCATAGAAACCTTGAACCTCAAGGAACTTAGGGAGTTTTAATTCTTGTCTCTCTGAATGTTTTTTCAAGATGCGACCCTGCACTGCGGCCCAGCAATATCTTTACCTGGATCCACCTGTTTAACGGTTCTTGCTCCTACGAGGACTGCAGATAGTGAAGAAGTTAGAAGCTGGAGGCACCAGACGACCACCCACCGCTGTTCTGGCCAGCTATGATTTGAGGAGCGGTAGTTTTTGTAAATATTCAATCTCTGTTTCGATCTGAAATGGTATTCAACAGAGTGAAACGGTACCATGAGGCTATTGCTTGCTTTACATCACATTTCTCCCATTATAAATTAATATGCAAAGGAAAACTTGTCTGGAGAACTTTCTGCCAGTATCACGAAGGTTCCAATCAGGTTTCTTTAATCAGGGGGGAATTTCCCCAGGTGTGTGGGAAATTCCCAATTGGGGAACTGATTCGGGAGCAAGAGAGCGTTCGATGAGAAATTCAACAATTTATTTTGATAAAGGACATTCACCAAGAAAGAGCTATCCGCATGTTTCCTCAGTTTTGTGTCGACATTCAGAGTTTGTATTAACTTGCCAAAATTAAAATCAGCTAAATCGTAGTAGATTAGAGGTAGAAAATGACCTGCGTTGTGCCCTTCTTCAAGCACTCTCCGCGATTCAGAATTGGCGAAGAAAAAACAATCACAGGTTTATTGACTGTAATCTTCATTCGAATGTACCACTTACAAATTTAAGTAAATATCTCCGGTATTCGATATGTCGCAGTTTGGTTAAGTACTATTATAAAAATTATTTACGGTTCAAGTTTTATAAATCCATCAACATTGGCAAGAATTTGTAAACTCATCAGAAAAAATTAATCCATAAATTAAATGTATATAAAATACATTATAAATAAAAGATTAGTATTATATGTATTATTTTGGGAACACCTGAGTAGAATAATCTTGAAAGGAGGAAATGATTCTGACTTTTATAAGTGAAGGTATGGGGCAAACATACAGGAAACCACCAGGACCTCAAAGTAGGATTTCTGCCATCGGTCATTGTTAATAACCTTCCTTTTAGCCTAACGAACTCTATAGGAGTGTTTTTCATCCTCAGGATTCCTTAAATTCTGTCTGTACGTCTCAGGTATTTTCTGGATCATAAGCTTAAGAAACAGTCCCAATACACCGATGGATGCTGACCATGAGAAGTTTCAAATAATAGTTTTGCATTTTACCTAAGAATGCTGATTGGTTTAGAAAACTCCACTGTGAAATTAGGCCAACTCATTGTTTGGCACTTTCAAAACAGAACAGGAAAAAATTTGGTGGTCACTAATCAAAATTTTTGAAATCGATTTAACATATTTTGGAGCATCAGTAGTGGGTATGTACCCATTTGAACTGAAAATTTGAATTTTCATGAAAACCTTTTTCCAGCTGTTTTATAGCTTAATTCTATGTGCTCTCTGAGCTTTTATCATTTATTTCAAGAATTGTAAGTTTCTAAATTCAACCAATTAGCACCTTCTTCATACCAAAATTCAACCACTGGCGATAAATAACTGGTGACTAACCAAATAATCACACATCTTAATCTCTGCTTAGTTGCACCTGCTATCCAATCATCTTCATGTTTACATCCATCAGTTGTTCGTGACACGGGAAGTTATTAGAAAAATTCATTAACATTAAAACTCCATGGTTACAATTTAAACAAGTGAATCAACTGGGGCCTATCAACTGTTGGACTTCAAATATTTAAAAAAAATTGCGGACAGACCCCAATATTTACACATGTGTCAAAGGTAAGGCCGGTAACAAAAAGTGAAGGTATTTAAAAAAGAGAATTGCCAATATATGATCTTAAATTTGTATCGAGAACAACTCAACTACGGTATAATGGCGATTTAATGCAACCTTTTAATAAATGAATACTTGATGATTGGTAAAGAAACTTTAAATAAAAGCAGAACTATATTTACAAATGCTATCAAATTAAAACAAAAAGACATAAAGCCAATCACATGAACATACTAGTATACTTAAGGTTGCTAATATCACTGAAGACAACTAAATCAATAATAATGATTCAAGAACAAAAATAAGACATAGTTAATTAAATACAGCCAGCCAGCCTGAAATAATGAATACTATAAGTACATCTCTGACTGATCGGAAGACAGAAAGTCAGCGGACAACACAGGCTGTCTAGCACAGGTTACCTTAAGTCAGTCCTAACTTAAAGCCGTTTTTTTTTTTAAATAGATTTCCAGTAATATTACCTACGCGGGATCGTAAAGGCCTGGGATTTAGGATATAACCTTCCCAGGTCTAATCAGATCTTAATAAAGTGCAGAAAAAAAAGTCAAGGACCATATTTTGAGGAATAGAACAAACAACTGTTTGAGATTGACATCTTTACTATAAAAATATAACACAAAACTTGATGACCACTCAAATATCAGTAATTACGGAGTCAAAACAATTAATGCAGGAAGGAAGTTAATGGAGTCAAAAAACAAATGGTTTACATGATGTTTTAAAACAACCAAACTAAATAACACCGATATAGTTGAAACACGGTAAATACTTAGACAGAATATTACCGCGGACCTTAAGTAAAAATAAGGGTCTGCAGCAGAACACACTGCCAGTAAAACACTGATTTTTAGTTAGTTGTACATCTCCACCACTATGGGGTGGATGCTCGGTAAGAAACTGTAGGCTTTGGAGAATGGCTGGTGGTTAGCTTTCTGGCAACCTTTCTGCTGTGATAGGGGCGGCGTTTCTCAGCTAATTGTGCCCCAGGCAATTTTATGAGTAGTTGCAGTGTGTTTTTTTGCCCATGTCTCAGGTCGTGCATATGCAAGGTTTGCTGAAAGTGACATACACAATATTACCCAAAAAATGCATGGGCCTCCCAGTCTCAGTCGGTGGAAGTTGATCTTTCCTGTTATATCCTTCATGAGGAAGCCTCATATCAGACCAGATAGTACCACCTGGCCGACCGTGATACTGGTATTAATCTTTCAAGTGTTTATTTTCCACTGGGTGTTCGTGTTATTGTATCTTTATCTAGCTCCTGACTGGCGCGGGATATTCATCTGCTAATGTTTTCGCTGTTCTAACGCAGCCTTTGGCAGCAACAGCCTGTTTATTCCTGGGATTCGCGATATGATCTTTGGGCACCCAGTTAATGATAACTTGCCGATCTTAGTTTAAAACCTGTGAGTAGTCCAATAACGGAGCGGCGGAGATGAATGTTGTTTTAATGCTCTTCAGAATAGTGCTTCAATAGGCACATCGTGAGCCAGTGTGTATTACAATGCCTTGTTGACTGTTTATAAAAGCGTGCCTAGGCTCCCTGGGGTATAGTGTGCTAGCTCAAATCAGGCAGAGCATCCATCTGAGGTTCTCCAAAGGACGGAGTTACCCTTTATAGTAAGTGAAGGCTGCTCGGTTTTCGTACTGGTGGTCTTTACGAACCATCTGTAATACATCAGTTATTGTGAGGTGTTAGAGCCTTCTATGTTTCTGCTGCGATCTGTTGTGAACCCTCCATAAGAGCAAGCAGCTCAGCCTTTCATTCCAGTTTGTAAATGTTGAAGACTGCTGGCGGGACCTCCCACGGTGCTGGGGTGCGTTATAGTCTGACCTGGCTGTATCAGGTCCCTGCTGAGTAGGATTTTCACCTTCACCTGTCGACGTTGTTAGCTGCGCAATAATAGCTATGTTAAAGACATTCTAGTATATGGATCACCCAGTGCTCGCAAGAGTCCATTCTTGGCAGTCACTTCTCTGAGCCCTGGTAATCGATCCAGGGAGAGGGCCAAACTGTGTGTGTGCTGAGACCTTTTGGTGAATCCAAAAAGGAGCAAGTGAAGTGGTCCACCTTCCAGTAGTCGGCGGACCATCCTTTCGGCGGTTTTAGCCGATGCATGCTGTTAGGCTCCTGAAATTCGGGGATCATTGGGTTTGGGAACAGGAATAATTTTAAGCTCTTCTGTGGGTTGATGGAGCTCTTGCCTGTTGACCATGCATGCGTTTATATGTTAGAGCAAGTTCACCGGTGCTAAGTCCTGCATTGCTGAGCAATGAATAGGTTATACCCATCACTGCCAGGAGCGGTGCGTTCCGGCTGTTGTTTTCTGCCCTGATTTCTTCTATAGTAAACAGACAGTCTGTAGTGTCATCTTAATTAATTGCATGTCTGACTACTTTTTTCTCTCCCTCTGTGCTGTATTTAAGCCGGCTCTGTAGTTTGTGTGGATTGCTTGGCCACTTGTCTTTGTTTGAAACCCTGGCTTTATATGGGTTGTTGACTGAGCAGACCAACCCGATAATAATTGCGTTATAGGCTTTGCGCCATTTACGATGACCTTCTGCCCAGTCTTTTTTCAGCAATATCGCCTTTAACAGGCGGAATTCAAAGCACCTTTTGGAAATTCCTTTTGAGGAGTCTCGAAACAAGTTTCCTCAGGGAATTATTAGTTAGTACTGCACTCAGTATCGAACTTCGAGATCTCCAGAGCCGGTGGTATAACTGAAACAGCGATTTCGTGCGCGCAAGAAGGTCATCGTAATGGCGTCGTACACCCAACGATCACTGTTCGCATTTTACCCAATCAGCTGGATTGGGTAAAATCTCTCAATCACATAAATGGCTTGATGAACAGGCTTTGTGTGAAATATAACATAGTCAGAACTGCTTTTAGTGGCTTTGTGGCATGGTTGGTAGCGTTCCTGGTCCCACAGGTCGAGGTTGAGTCCTGGCAGTGAGGTCGTTGATTATATATATATATGTATGTATGTGTGTATATATGAATATGTGTGTATATGGAAATATATATATATGTAATATTCAGAAATTTCGGTGTGACATTTGGTAATACCAATAATGGGGATACGCTGAGTCATTCAAGTCTCAGTGACAGGGACGGGCGAGGTGGCCCCGTGCGTCACGTAGTGACATCTGGAACTAGGCCAATATAATATTAAATGTAATCTACCGAATCGTTATGGATGCAAATCATGAAATTAAATGACATTTATTAAATTTTAAATTATTATAGATCGTTTCAGGCTAAATATGTTACGTGTGTCCAAACAAAATTATTAGTTATGCGGAAAATGTCACATAGGCCCAGGCTACGCTTTGGGAAAAACACGAGGCTGGCTGGTTCTCAGTCAGACGACAAGCGCTCAAACAGACAGGAAGCGGTCTGGTGTCCGTGCAGAAAAACTCTCTCTTGGTCTGGTCTCGAGCGCACATGTCACCAGTATTGCAAGTAAAGTTCTATTCGATCTCAGACAGGGTTTAGATAGGGCGGTTATAGAAGTTAACAATAGCTAACAGAGTTCATTGCAAGGTTTCGGCAGAACCCTCGACTGAGATTGATGACTGCCGTTTGACGACTACCGTTTGACGATTGATGATTGGCGATTGTCGAATTGGAACGATTGGGTAGGCTTGTCACTAGTTAGCAAGGTTTTAACTTGGACCTCTCGAGTGAACAGGTGCCCCGACAACTAAACTACATTGGACCAGCATCAGCATTGGTTGATCAGTTCTTCCCACGGGTTCACAACACCATGTGTCTTCAGTCAGTCAGAAAATTTTTTGTACAGAACGGGAAAATAGAATCCTTCCCCAGCTGGATGAGCTCATCGCTGACAGTCACTTTCTTCGGTTCATGGATGCACTGAGTGTAAACTGGGGCAGTCTGAGTGCGGTCACACACTGAGACCAGGAGTCTAGTAGACACTTAGAGACATTTCTCTCTTCCCAGTATGGGTGTGTTCTGAGCTTGTGTGATGCATGTTACGGAAAGGTGGTAAGGTGTTTAAAATTTCCAAAGTCCGGTATAGAAACATGTTGCTCCTCTGAGTTAATTTTTCACCACGTGAGACGTGAGAATTCCTAAAAGTTGTGAGGGCTTGTTAGTGCCTTTAAATACGGGTGCGCGGGACACATGTGTGAGACTAAGGAGCATGTTTCGGGTATTGGTGGAAAAAGCATTCGCGACTCCTGAGTTCAGAGAAATTACTGATAAAACGTGGTACCCCTGCCTGCCTGATGAGGTCAGTGATTTTCTCGGGTTTCTTGTATATGCCGGCCTCCTTGACAGGCTAGTAGTTACACCTTCGGGTTATTGGGCAATTAGGATTGTAGTAGTTGTGTGTCACCCAGACAGGCTATGATCAATCCATATGTGTGTTTATAATTTCTTAATATTTGTTATACCATTTTCTCAGTGATTGATAATATTTTGTTGAATGCCCTTAAGGCCTGTTCATGTGTGCAAACAACATTTCTAAACTTTGAACTATTGTTTTCTAATGACTATGTGTCACTAAGGGATGTGAGATAACGAGGAACTGATTTCAGATGAGCTCATCATTCTGGTGTTAGTATAGCACTATTTACCTTAGTAGTGTTCAGAAGGCATTTTATATTTTCTACCTATTTTTGAATCAGTGATAACTTTTATTCCCCAGTGCAGATGTATAAAGCCAGGCTAGAGGTGCTCATATGTTGGTGTACCATTTTGATTGTGGTTGTGGTGTTGGAGGAAATAGAAATGTCAAATTTTACAGTCTCATTCACCCCAATCACAGGTGCTATTTTCACACGGTCATGGAGAACATTTTTTAGTTAATTTGTGTTTGTGCTGGTTCGGGTTTTTCTCAGAGGGGCACTTCACTGCATTACCATCCACCATAAACAAAAACCCCAAGTCAAGTGAGTTAATCATCGTACATATATATATTTTTCACGACCGTATTGTATTGTTCTATTATTTTTTTAACATGCTTCCATGTTGTCCCATATTTTCCTGTAATGATGTGTTATATTTACTATTATATATTCTAGTCACCTTACCTTGTCCTATTAAGGTTTTAACTATTGTATTATTTGTTCAAGCTGACCTTATATATAGTACCTCACCAGCAGGCGGAGTTCAGTCCAGTCCTCTTGTCATTCAGTTCACGTTCTTTTTGGTGACACCGTCACCTGTTACTTAAACTTATTTTATTTCTGTGTTGTTCCTGTCGCCACCAATGTGGTATATCTATGTAATTACCTATTCATGTCTCTTATGTGTCCATCAGTGCTTGCTTAGTTACATTTAAGTAATTCAGTGTTGTTTCACCATAGTTAATTTCAGTGTGAGTTATTTTATATGTTTATGCAGTGTTAACGTAATCAGTGCTATTTTTATGTTTAAGCAGTTCTTTTTGATGTTTCGATGTTTAGTATCATTTGTGTCTTAAAAGTTTCGATAGTGAATCAATTTGTTTTGACAGCCTACGAGGCTCTTTATTGCGTTAGTATTTAATTAAAATTAAATTCTTAAAGGTTTACTTTATTTATTTTTATCCTTTTGATTTACTTCACTTTTCTTTGTTTTAGTTACGCTAAGAACCTGGATATTAAAAAGTAAATTAAAGAGAGAGGCATAACAGTTTGGGGACCTTGCCAGGATTCACTAACGACCTTTTGACACTTGTGATATTCTTTTGTCTTTTATTTTTTGTTTTTATTTCTTTATTATCCATCATGGTTATCATTAGCCAAGATGATGTGGCTGCATTTGCATCAAGTAATCCACTCCATTGAGGAAGTTTCAAAGTTAAATGCACATGAGTTAAGATTAATTTGCAGAGTATTATGAAGTGTGGTAATTTCTAGCAGCGCCAGTAAAGTAAAGTTGTTTAACGCGGTAAGAAGTCAGCTGTTTGAAGATAGTGTTGATGTTGGCTTAAGGAGAAGACCACCATGGGGAAGCTAGTCAAGTTAACGTAGCTGAGTCACGTTCGGTGAATGATGAATTACGCCTTCGCGAGTCACAAATAAAATTGAAAGAAGTTGGGATACGTCAGGCAGAAGCTGAAGCTATTGCGAAGGAAGTTGGAATACGTCAGGCGGAAAGCTGAAGCTAAAGCGAAAGACAATGAAGCTATAACAAAAGAAGCTGATTCAGAAAACTTGCGTCTGCGCATACAGCTCGGTCAGAGTAACCCTTCTAACACCGATGGCCTCATCCCCAGATCTAGTTTTTCTCATTTTGATCCAACACGTGCTGCTAGGCTAAATATACCCACATTTTCAGAGGAAACAGTTGATGAGTTTTCATTGCTTTCGAGACTTGCTACCACTTTAAAGTGTCCTATAGAGTTTTGGCCCATTTTGCTTCAACAAGCGTTTGCAGGTAAGTCTCTGTGTGTTTTTTCGTCTCTTACGGGCAGTGACATAATAGTTATTTATGTGTGGGAGGAAGTTTTTGAAGAAACATGCCTTTGTTCCTGAAGCGAACCAACGCTTTCGTGGCCTCCGTAAGAAGGCAGAGCAGACCCACCTTGAATCTGCTTGGAGTAAAAAAGAGGTAATCTCAAAGTATTTACTAGGTTCTGCATTGCCATATGGCAGCCTCAAGGGCAATGTTGCCGCATTGCAGTGTTGCCACTGTTCACCATGCAGATTACTATAAACAGCTATATACAAGGTTGCTACTCGGCACCAACTTAGATACATAACCTCATCTCCTTCCCCCCTCACGCTCATAGTCTTTGTCTTGAGCGGACTTCTTAGTTCCTAAAGTCCTCCGAGCGTCGAGGTGCACTCTGGGAGCGGATCCTCATGAGGTGTAGGGGACTCGTCCTCAGTCAGGGGCCAACGGCACAGGGGTGGGACTGGCCGGAGAATGGTTCCTCCACCAAACGCGGCTGCTCCACATCCTGACGCCCGCCAGATCCCGCGACCGGCTGGCCGCCCATCCTATACCGTGTCCCAACGTGTCGTCGTCGGGTCCTGGACTGGATGAGCAAGCTCTCCAGCGGCTGAGGCTGGGCACGGTCGTCATACCGAGCCTTAGCGTCCTGGGCACCGTGTGGCGGCACGGCGGTCGCAGCTCT
>NW_024719992.1:0-22818 GCF_018991925.1 Homarus americanus
GTTTTGTTGTGCTTTTTGTTTTCCCCCAAGGAAGAGGACTTAAGCACGCTCTCCGCGGATGCGCCGGGCCAGCTGGATGTCCTTGGGCATGATGGTAACGCGCTTGGCGTGAATGGCACACAGGTTGGTGTCCTCGAAAAGACCCACCAGGTAAGCCTCAGAGGCTTCCTGCAGAGCCATGACGGCAGACGACTGGAAGCGCAGGTCAGTCTTGAAATCCTGGGCGATCTCACGCACCAGGCGCTGGAAGGGCAGCTTCCTGATGAGTAGCTCTGTGCTCTTCTGGTAACGACGGATCTCACGAAGGGCGACGGTTCCGGGCCTGTAACGATGGGGCTTCTTGGCACCACCGGTGGCTGGGGCGGACTTGCGAGCTGCCTTGGTGGCAAGCTGCTTCCGTGGAGCCTTGCCTCCAGTGGACTTGCGGGCAGTCTGTTTAGTACGGGCCATCTCGGCGACGAAATAGTCAATACGGGCGGCCCGGCAGGCGGGCGGGCTTATATACAGACATTCTCCACCTCAGTGGCCACCTCATTGGCCACGAGTGCCGCATGCGTCATCCGCAAGCTACGCCCCACCTCCAAGAGGGAGGGACGGCCTTGGATGAACGATACTACCGCTGCGTCCACAGCACGCCACCTACTCCCACCAAACCGTGGGCGAAGCCACACCAGGACCACCTGTAGTAGCAACCACAACAACATGACTGGACGAGGCAAAGGAGGCAAGGGACTTGGGAAGGGTGGCGCCAAGCGTCATCGTAAGGTGCTTCGTGACAACATCCAGGGTATCACCAAGCCCGCCATTCGTCGTCTAGCTCGGCGTGGAGGTGTTAAACGTATATCCGGCCTTATCTACGAGGAGACCCGCGGCGTCCTCAAGGTGTTTCTGGAGAACGTCATCCGTGACGCCGTCACCTACACCGAGCACGCAAAAAGGAAGACCGTCACCGCCATGGATGTGGTGTATGCCCTGAAACGGCCGGGCCGCACCCTTTATGGTTTTGGTGGTTAATCAACCCTGATGGACAGGCGCACACCACCACCACGACAAACAAATATACGGACCTAATTTTAGGTCCACATTTAAATCGCTAAAGAGTTGGTTAGACACTGAGTAAATCGTTGAAAATATATCCAATAACATGATCCTCTCTAATTCTGGACTTGTGGTATGAGTATAGGTTGTGTGTGAACGTGTTGGAACCACTTCCTAATAATTGTCAGTCAGTCAGTCAGTCAGTCAGTCAACATTCACCTAACCTACAGGTACCTCACCTAACTTCCTGTAGCGTCACCGAACCTCACGAAATGTAACCCAATGTAGTTTATAATCTATCCTAACATGACATAACATAACCACGCACTATATTACTTCGGTAAGAGTAATGAGTTTTAATACACAAAGTTGCAGTTATCATTCATTCATACATACATACATACATACATACATACATACATACATAACATGCTAGTGGCAGGGGGGGATTGAAGTGAATTTTAGGAGGATAGAATAGGTGCAGTGGCTAAACAGCGCTTGCGTGAGGGACTTTAAGCAGCAACTCGCCTGGATGCGGCAGGATAGAGTCAGGTCAAGCGTCCAGTGCATGTTGGGTTCCGCCATGGTTTCTCAGTGTTTGGTCGGCTTGATTGTGTGTGTTGTTTTCTTGTTTGGAGGAAATGTCTTGGTATTCTTCTTCTTAGCTTGAAGTTGATTTTCTTCTAACTCTTCTCCTCTTGTTGTTCGTCTTCCTCGTGTCTGCTATCATTCTGTAAAGACTCTCTATATGTATGTAGGTATGAGTGAGTAACAGTTGCCGGTTACAGTGATACTTCATATTCGCTGGTGTTGTACTGTATGGCTTCGGTATTGCTTAATATACAAACGGCACCGTTAGGGGATTGAGGTATTTAAAAACCAGCCTGCATTACTTATATATAGAAATAAATAATGTGGCTTGGACAATAATGACGACTACTCTCTCCTACCTTCCCCAAACAAGGGCTTTTCGAAAGTATACATTGGACACAAATGACTTAGTACATCATAAATTGGTGGTTTAACAAAAGCCCTCATTAGAGAAAGGTGAAGGAGCACACAGTGAACATACAGATTAATGTTTGCACGCGTAGATCATGTAAGGTGAGATGTTGAACACCAGACACGTAGTGTAGTAACTCCCTCACAGATGGCGTTATGAGGGGCCTGATGATGTAGCAGTTACCTCACAGATGGTGTTATGAGGAAATTCACATGATGATGCTGTAGCAAAACATTCACCACGTGTTGTCGTAGCATCTTGGGGACACCACGTGGTCGACATGACTCACTCATTCAAGTGGGTGAGGTGTGGTCCCAGGCCTCTCTATCGTGGAGTCTCAGGGGAAGTATAACTGGGTACCTGGGACCTCACTGTGTGAAGGTGGTTAGCTAGCTTGGGTAAGACTCAACTGCCGAGTTGTTTTTCACTGAGTTAAGCACTGTTCACCACTATTCATCACTGGTTCCATTCCTTGGCCAAATGAGATAGTACCTTATGGCAAGAACTTGTTGATAGTCCGGTGGGGAGGAGGGTTCAGGGGAGTGAGTTGGTATGGACCAACATATAAATAATAATAATAATAATAATAATAATAATTAACGGTTTATTGAAAGAGCTTGGCAGCCAGAAGGCTGAAAATATACAGTTACATATTTGGGGAATGGGTTACGAATTACAAATAATATACAAGTAACATGCGTGACACAAATAAGACATATAATAACTACCTGGGGAAAAGCTCAAACTACAGTTCATTTCAACATAGTGACAGTGCAAGGAGTAGTGTTTACTGGGAGTGAGTACACTGATTTATTACAAGTTATCGATAATTTTTACAATGGTTTGGACTGGGCTGTTCTTATAGAGATCAGTTCGTGCACGTATGGGCTGGATGCGGTTGTGGTGTCGAAGAGCAATTCTCGGACTAGGGATCTCAGGTGGTAGTAGGAGCCGGTGTCGGGGATGGTGTAGAAGCTTCTTACCAAATTTGCAGATGAGGTCGTGGTGATGGTCAGTGAGAGTCTAAAGGGTCGGTCAGTGTGTTGAGCGCTTCTTGATATGTGGAGTAGGAAGGGTAGAGAATAATCTTGCATGGCCTCTTTTGCACTTTTTCTAGGTGTTTACGTTGTGTGGCATTTAGGGAGGAAGACCAGGTGAGCTTGGGAAGTATGAATGTTGTATAAACACTGAGGAGCTCGTGTGCAGGAACACCGAGGGACTTGAGTCGGCGTAGGAGGTGGAGACGGAAAATGGAGGATTTGATAACTTCACTGACGTGTGGTTTCATTTGGTTTGTTGTCTATGGTGACGCCGAGGAGCTTCAGTGGAATCCTAGAGCCTGGAGTGTGTTCGGACCTAGAGTAATGGAAGGAGGTGGGACAATGGCGGAGGAGAGGTTGATGTGCATAACCATGGTTGTTGGTGGCCCAGTTTTGGAGACTGTTCAATAAATCATGAAGGGCGGTATAGTTTGGAGCAGAATTGTTGACGCTGATCCCAATGGTGGAGTCGTCGACATATTTCCAGCGAGCAGGGGTTTCTCTTAGGGCATCATTGATGAGCATAAGGAAGCAGAGTGGTCCCATCTTGGTGCCTTGGGGGACACCACAGGTGAGTGACTGAAAGGTGGAGACAGCCAGCCCCTCGGAAGCGTACAGCTTGGCGTCGGTCACTGAGGAAGTCTGTAAGCCATGGTATAATAAGACTTCTCCGAAGCCCGAGGTCAATAGCTTTGTTGATGATTATATTGTGGTCGACTAGGTCGAACGCTTTAGTGAAATCAATGAAGGCGACAGCTACAGACGTTTTTCGTTTCTCGAGATGGCGGTATATGTAATCGAGAAAGCTGACAAGACAGTCAGTCAGTGGTGGAGGAAGTTTTCAGGTTGCCAAATTGCTGAGGGGCTACTACGACTCCTGCAATATCAGCAAAAGCCCAGCCAGTCGAACACAAAACTTTCACAGATTAGGCTGGGTATTGGGGTGATTGCAATAGGTCGTAGCTGATTTAAGGATTGTGGGCTGGTTGACTTGGGTACTGGTGATACATAAGAGGTCTTCCAGTCAGCTGGGCATCTGGCTTGACTGAAAGAAGCATTGATGATGGAGCATAGGGGTTTAGCAAGCTCCGGGGAGAACTCCTTGAAGCGTTTCATTGGTAAGTCAATGGGGGTGGTAGAGCGTTTTAATTTTAGTTTGTCCAGGCGTTTTGCTATTTCAAATACTTCTACTAAGTCAGTGGGAAGGGGGGGCTGGTAGGTAAGCAGGGAGAGTGGTTGTGTCAAGCCGGGGGAGCGTCTGGCATATAGTAGCGAAGTGTGTGTGTGTGTGTGTGTGTGTGTATACTACTGTACTTTTTAGATCCTCCTACGCAACCTAACCTATTATAGTTAAGTATAGTAGGCTATACACTATTTTGTTAGTATGTGTTATAAAATGAAATTGCATGTTATTATTATTAATATTATGATTATTAATATTATTATTATTATTATTTGTAGTAGTAGTAGTATTATTATTATTATTGTTATTATTATTACATGCTAATATAATACTAAGTTGCCCGCCAGATTTCCTCAGAGATGGGAGGAGCACATTGGCGGCGGTGTTGTTTATACTCCGCCCGATTACTGATTCCTATTCACCGAGCCAGAGCTGGCGGGCGGCGTGTTATGTGCCACGTTTTGTTTCCCATTGGGCGTACCGCTCAGCTGGGGAGTAGGAGATTTCATAAAAAACAAGTTTGAGTGGAGAGCACACCTTTTCCTTCACATACAGTTATCTTAGACCATCTACTAGTATAATAGTTTGCACAAAAATACTCTACACTCTTTCTAGGTTGTTGCTATTTTTTTTTTTTTTTTTTTTGACTTCTCATCAGATTGTGCATTCAACTAATATACACTATTAGTGTGTTTATTATTATGTTTTATAGTATTATTTCGTATAATATTGGGTAACACAATTAGAGTCACTAGTATAGTATATTATTGGGGTTTATAGCAGTTTGTGGTCTAATAGTATCATGCTTTATGAGTGGTGTTCTATGTAGTGATGATTAGGCAATAAAATATGCTTTGGGTGTTTATAGCAGTTTTTGTGGTCTACTAGTATCATGCTTTATGGGTGGTGTTCTATGTAGTGATGATTAGGCCATAAAATATGCTTTTGGTTTATTGCTAACAAAATATACTTTGCTCTACCGCTGTAGTGCAAAACATGGTGAAACTTACATACACCGTTAATAAAGTATTGATGGAAGAAGAAGATGAAGAAGTAAGAGGAAGAATTGTGGAGGGAATGAACAGTGAGACAATGTATAGCCTCCGGGATGGCGGCAGCAGCGTTTCTGTTATTATTATATAATAAGACAATAGGAAAATATGTTGTTGTCTCTACCTGTATTATTACCTTTGCGATAGCATGGTTCAATTTTGGGAGGACAGAGGAAGGAGCAGGAGGTTAGGAAGGGAGAGATAGTGTCTGTGATCCTCGGGTCACCACTCCTCGGATTGTGTCAGTTCAAGTTTAGAAGCTCCAACAACTTTCCCTGAATACGAATTCGCAACCTTTCGATTTACAACAGGTACCTACTTACTGCTACAGTAGGTAGGTGAACAGGGACCAAGGGGGCTAGGAAGAGTGTCCAAACAACTTGCCTGTGTGATGTAGTCGTGGCCAGAATTAGGTTAGGATACAGACACATCTGGCTAGTTAGTAACGCTGTACCCATACCGGAACACTCAGCATGTAAACTTTGTGATACACCTTTAAAGCACTATATTATTGAATGTGACACTGTCAAAGACTTCAGGCCACCTCACTTATTGTATCTTGAACTATGTCATTACTTCATTGAGGACATTACATTCTTGCTCTTTATCCCAAATTGGCTAGCCCACACTGGTAAATGTGTACTGTACTGTCAATGAATCTGATGTATTTCTTTGTGTATGAACCTGACTGAAAATAAGGTCGCCTCCCTTGCTGCTGCTGCTAAAGCTGCTGCTGCTGCTTCTTGCGCCCTTCTAAGTCCCGTTTAAGTCCCCCACCCCAGGCCCCGCAGTAACCCTTCACATCTACACCATTCTCAAACAATTTCACTCAATTTCCACAATACTATGCTAATTACACGTAAAATAGAGTGTTATCCTGCAAAACGTTGATGTCGTATATTTCTCTCTTTAAGTGATATCCTGTGGCTCCGAAAGGAGCCTGTTTGGTTAGGTTGTCTTGTGTGAACGAACCTTGGGTTCTTATTTCTTCTCTGTCTTCTTGGGGAGGAGCACAGCTTGGATGTTAGGAAGGACACCCCCTTGGGCAATGGTGACTCCAGACAGGAGCTTGTTCAGCTCCTCGTCATTGCGAATGGCAAGCTGAAGATGACGCGGGATAATGCAGGTCTTCTTGTTGTCGCGGGCGGCGTTACCGGCCAGCTCGAGCACTTCTGCTGCCAGGTACTCCATGACGGCTGCAAGGTACACAGGGGCACCTGCACCAACACGCTCAGCATAGTTGCCTTTACGCAAGAGACGGTGGATCCTACCCACGGGGAACTGGAGTCCGGCCCTGCTAGAACGGGACTTTGACTTGCCCTTCACTTTGCCTCCCTTGCCGCGTCCTGACCTGTTGCTGCTGCTGCTTTTCGTGATAGGAGTTAAATTTCCGCCCGCCACCTTGGTCTTTTATACCAAGCTCAGGATCAGGCCAGGTGGCCGTCTCGCGGACCCAACCAATGTAAGAGAGCCGTAGCTGCAGCCAGTCTGATCCTGAGCGGCCCGCTCGGTATATAAGGAAAAGTTAGTCGGGCCAGTTTTCAATTCTCTCGCTCCGCGCCACGAGTAACTGTGCCGCCATGCCTCCCAAAACTTCCGGAAAGGCTGCCAAAAAGGCTGGAAAGGCCCAGAAGGCCATTGCCAAGGGTGACAAGAAGAAGAAGCGCAGGAGGAAGGAAAGCTACAGCATCTACATCTACAAGGTACTGAAGCAAGTGCACCCCGACACAGGAGTCTCCTCCAAAGCTATGTCCATCATGAACTCTTTCGTGAACGACATCTTCGAGCGCATCGCTGCCGAGGCTTCCCGCCTGGCGCACTACAACAAACGCTCCACCATTACAAGTCAGGAAATCCAGACAGCTGTCCGACTCTTGCTGCCCGGTGAACTGGCCAAGCATGCCGTGTCTGAGGGCACCAAGGCTGTCACCAAGTACACCTCTTCCAAGTAAGAGGTTACTTGTGCACAACAAACACGCCATCCCACTACTACAACTTAATCGGCTCCATCGGAGCCACAGTTACATGTTAAAGAGACAGTTACCGACAGTGATATATTGAGAGGGCAATAAAAAAAATAAAATTATAATAATCTGCATTCTCTATTGGCGTAGAAACAGGACTAAATCGAAACATAATAAATAAATAAATAAATTCTGCGTGGAGTACTTTTACACCCACTGCAAAGTGACATACATGGAGTGTGTTTGGGCTTCATTTCTTGTTTGCAGCATGCCTATTTCATGTAAAAAAAAATTTTATTTTATTTTATTGTATGTTCTTTTATTTTATTTATTTCTTTACTTACTTATTCTTTATATATTTATTTGTTACTAGCTCTTGTTTGTTTCACCCACCCACCTCCCGAATTGATGACCTACTATACAATCGTACCTCCACGAATGTTACCAACTTACCGTTAGGCGATTTTGGTAACCGAAATTAACGCTCTCCGACCACCAACCATTTCGATTGTCATGAAAATTATCTTCAGAACAGTTCTTTGGCCCTGAGAAGGGCCGAGTTATAGATGTCTGGTAGGTTTTGTTGTGCTTTTTGTTTTTCCCCAAGGAAGAGGACTTAAGCACGCTCTCCGCGGATGCGCCGGGCCAGCTGGATGTCCTTGGGCATGATGGTAACGCGCTTGGCGTGAATGGCACACAGGTTGGTGTCCTCGAAAAGACCCACCAGGTAAGCCTCAGAGGCTTCCTGCAAAGCCATGACGGCAGACGACTGGAAGCGCAGGTCAGTCTTGAAATCCTGGGCGATCTCACGCACCAGGCGCTGGAAGGGCAGCTTCCTGATGAGTAGCTCTGTGCTCTTCTGGTAACGACGGATCTCACGAAGGGCGACGGTTCCGGGCCTGTAACGATGGGGCTTCTTGACACCACCGGTGGCTGGGGCGGACTTGCGAGCTGCCTTGGTGGCAAGCTGCTTCCGTGGAGCCTTGCCTCCAGTGGACTTGCGGGCAGTCTGTTTAGTACGGGCCATCTCGACGACGAAATAGTCAATACGGGCGGCCCGGCAGGCGGGCGGGCTTATATACAGACATTCTCCACCTCAGTGGCCACCTCATTGGCCACGAGTGCCGCATGCGTCATCCGCAAGCTACGCCCCACCTCCAAGCGGGAGGGACGGCCTTGGATGAACGATACTACCGCTGCGTCCACAGCACGCCACCTACTCCCACCAAACCGTGGGCGAAGCCACACCAGGACCACCTGTAGTAGCAACCACAACAACATGACTGGACGAGGCAAAGGAGGCAAGGGACTTGGAAAGGGTGGCGCCAAGCGTCATCGTAAGGTGCTTCGTGACCACATCCAGGGTATCACCAAGCCCGCCATTCGTCGTCTAGCTCGGCGTGGAGGTGTTAAACGTATATCCGGCCTCATCTACGAGGAGACCCGCGGCGTCCTCAAGGTGTTTCTGGAGAACGTCATCCGTGACGCCGTCACCTACACCGAGCACGCAAAAAGGAAGACCGTCACCGCCATGGATGTGGTGTATGCCCTGAAACGGCAGGGCCGCACCCTTTATGGTTTTGGTGGTTAATCAACCTGATGGACCGGCGCACACCACCACCACCACCACGACAAACAAATATACGGACCTAATTTTAGGTCCACATTTAAATCGCTAAAGAGTTGGTTAGACACTGAATAAATCGTTGAAAATATATCCAATAACATGATCCTCTCTAATTCTGGACTTGTGGTATGAGTATAGGTTGTGTGTGAACGTGCTGGAACCACTTCCTAATAATTGTCAGTCAGTCAGTCAACATTCACCTAACCTCCAGGTACCTCACCTAACTTCCTGTAGCGTCACCGAACCTCACGAAATGTAACCCAATGTAGTTTATAATCTATCCTAACATGACATAACATAACCACGCACTATATTACTTCGGTAAGAGTAATGAGTTTTAATACACAAAGTTGCAGTTATCATTCATTCATACATACATACATACATACATACATACATACATACATACATACATAACATGCTAGTGGCAGGGGGGGATTGAAGTGAATTTTAGGAGGATAGAATAGGTGCAGTGGCTAAACAGCGCTTGCGTGAGGGACTTTAAGCAGCAACTCGCCTGGATGCGGCAGGATAGAGTCCGGTCAAGCGTCCGGTGCATGTTGGGTTCCGCCATGGTTTCTCAGTGTTTGGTCAGCTTGATTGTGTGTTGTTTTTCTTGTTTTGGAGAAATGTCTTGGTATTCTTCTTGGCTTGAAGTTGATTTTTCTTCTAACTCTTCTCCTCTTGTTATTCGTCTTCCTCGTGTCTGCTAGTCTGTAAAGACTCTCTACCTTATGTAGAGTATGAGTGAGTAACAGTTGCCGGTTACAGTGATACGCCTATATTCCGCTGGTGTTGTACTGTATGGCTTCGGTGTTAGCAATATACAAACAGCACCGTTAGAGATTGAGGTATTTAAAACCAACCTGCATTATATATATAGGAAATAAATAATGTGGCTTGGACAATAATGTGACTACTCTCTCCTACCTTCCCCAAACAAAGGGCTTTTCAATATACAGTGGACACAAAATGACTTAGTACATACATTGGTGGTTTAACAAAAGCCATCATTAGAGAAAGGTGAAGGAGCACACAGTGAACATACAGATTAATGTTTGCACGCATAGATCATGTAAGGTGAGGTGTTGAACACCAGACACGTAGTGTAGTAACTCCCTCACAGATGGCGTTATGAGGGGCCTGAGGATGTAGCAGTTACCTCACAGATGGTGTTATGAGGAACTTCACATGATGATGCTGTAGCAAAACATTCACTACGTGGTGTCGTAGCATCTTGGGGACACCACGTGGTCGACATGACTCACTCATTCAAGTGGGTGAGGTGTGGTCCCAGGCCTCTCTATCGTGGAGTCTCAGGGGAAGTATAACTGGGTACCTGGGACCTCACTGTGTGAAGGTGGTTAGCTAGCTTGGGTAAGACTCAACTGCCGAGTTGTTTTTCACTGAGTTAAGCACTGTTCACCACTATTCATCACTGGTTCCATTCCTTTGCCAAATGAGATAGTACCTTATGGCAAGAACTTGTTGATAGTAGGCTGGGGAGGAGGGTTCAGGGGAGTGAGTTGGTATGGGCCAACATATAAATAATAATAATAATAATAATAATAATTAACGGTTTATTGAAAGAGCTTGGCAGCCAGAAGACTGAAAATATACAGTTACATATTTGGGGAATGGGTTACGAATTACAAATAATATACAAGTAACATGAGTGACACAAATAAGACATATAATAACTAGCTGGGGAAAAGCTCAAACTACAGTTCATTTCAACATAGTGACAGTGCAAGGAGTAGTGTTTACTGGGAGTGAATACACTGATTTATTACAAGTTATCGATAATTTTTACAATGGTTGGGACTGGGCTGTTCTTATAGAGATCAGTTCGTGCACGTATGGGCTGGATGCGGTTGTGGTGTCGAAGAGCAATTCTCGGACTAGGGATCTCAGGTGGTAGTAGGAGCCGGTGTCGGGGATGGTGTAGAAGCTTCTTACCAAATTTGCAGATGAGTTCGTGGTGATGGTCAGTGAGAGTCTAAAGGGTCGGTCAGTGTGTTGAGCGCTTCTTGATATGTGGAGTAGGAAGGGTAGAGAATAATCTTGCATGGCCTCTTTTGCACTTTTTCTAGGTGTTTACGTTGTGTGGCATTTAGGGAAGAAGACCAGGTGAGCTTGGGAAGTATGAATGTTGTGTAAACACTGAGGAGCTCGTGTGCAGGAACACCGAGGGACTTGAGTCGGCGTAGGAGGTGGAGACGGAAACTGGAGGATTTAATAACTTCACTGACGTGTGGTTTCTAATTTAGTTTGTTGTCTATGTTGACGCCGAGGAGCTTCGTGGAATCTAAAACCTGGAGTGTGTTCAGACCTAGAGTAATGGAAGGAGGTGGGACAATGTCGGAGGAGAGGTTGATGTGCATAACCATGGTTGTTGGTGGCCCAGTTTTGGAGACTGTTCAATAAATCCTGAAGGGCGGTACAGTTTGGAGCAGAAGTGTTGACGCTGATCCCAATGGTGGAGTCGTCGACATATTTCCAGCGAGCAGGGGTTTCTCTTAGGGCATCATTGATGAGCATAAGGAAGCAGAGTGGTCCCATCTTGGTGCCTTGGGGGACGCCACAGGTGAGTGACTGAAAGGTGGAGACAGCCAGCCCCTCGGAAGCGTACAGCTTGGCGTCGGTCACTGAGGAAGTCTGTAAGCCATGGTATAATAAGACTTCTCCGAAGCCCGAAGGTCAATAAACTGTTGATGATTATATTGTGGTCGACTGGGTCGAACGCTGATATGAAATCAATGAAGGCGACAGCTACAGACGTTTTCGTTTCTCCGAGATGGCGGTATGTAATCGAGAAAGCTGACAAGACAGTGAGTGGTGGAGGAAATTTTCATATTGCCAAATTGCTGAGGGTCTACGACTCCTGCAATATCAGCATAAGCCCAGTCGAACACAAAACTTTCACAGATTAGGCTGGGTATTGGGGTGATTGCAATAGGTCGTAGATGATTTAAGGATTGTGGGTTGGTTGACTTGGGCACTGGTGATACATAAGAGGTCTTCCAGTCAGCTGGGCATCTGTCTTGACTGAGAGAAGCATTGATGATGGAGCATAGGGGTTTAGCAAGCTCCGGGGAAAACTCCTTGAAGAGTTTCATTGGTAAGTCAATGGGGGTGGTAGAGCTTTTTAATTTTAGTTTGTCCAGGCGTTTTGCTACTTCAAATTCTTCTATTAAGTCAGTGGGAAAGGGGGCTGGTAGGTAAGCAGGGAGAGTGGTTGTGTCAAGCCGGGGGAGCGTCTGGCATATAGTAGCGAAATGGTTATTTGTTTGCTCAGCTGCGTCAACATTAGTGAGATGGCTAAGGAAGGGGAGGGGGTGTGTCTTATTGTTTAGTCCACAGAGTTCTTTAAGCTTACTATACCATTGACTGATGTTGGTCTGCTTCAGGTGTTGTAATTTGGTTGGGTAGTGGGACTTCTTTGCAGTGCGTATTTCGCGGATGACTCAGTTGCGAAGGGACCTGTAGCGGATGTGGTCATTGAGATGAAAGGCTCTGTCTCTCTGTTGCATAAGTCTTTTGATCCGAGGTGTGATCCAGGGCAAGTCAGCTGGGTGAGATCTGACGGACTTCTCGGGGAAGAAGTGGTGGTGAGCTTCCGTGGTGGTGTTGGTATAATTTATCCATTTGGTTTCCACGTCATCCACGCTAAGTACTTCAGTCCAGGGATGGTGAACTATCCACTGCCCGAAGAGGCGCACTGCAGAGTCAGTAATCGGCCTGTAGGTCTTGATGTAGGGTCTGTACTTGAGTGGGAGTGGCAGCTGGGGACCAGAGCACTGATAAGTGTGTGCTACACCCGATAGGAGGCATTGGTTGAGGTGGTTGGTACTGGTCCGCTAAGTCAGTTAAGATAAGGTCAAGGGTATTTTGACCGTGTGTGGGGAAGGTCACAACTTGTGATAGTGATAGCTGGTCCTGGATATCAGTGGTGTAAATTTCATTAAAATCCCCACATAATACTAACTTGGCACATGGGTACCTAACTCTGAGGTGGTCTGAGGTGGTGATGAGATGATTGATAAGAGTGTCTCTGGTGGGTGAGTGAGGCGGATGGTATGCCACACAGATTATGATGGAAGCAGTGTTGCGCGGGTGGGCCCGTGGCACAACACGTACCCATAATGCTTCCACATCTGCTGGGACTTGAACATCCAGGCGTGACGGGCGTAGGTCATCTTGACAGAAGAGGCCAACGCCCCCTCCGCATCTATGTGAACGAAGGTGATGAAAGAGTTGATATCCCTCAATATGACACGTTTCAGGCACAATTTGCCAAGCCTCACATATGGCAACAATGCTCGCGGCGGCTGACCTGACTGCAGTTGCCAGCTCGTCGAACTTGTTAGCTAGGGAAGTGACGTTGGATAGCAGTAAAGACGGGAGATCATACCATATCCGTGTAACTTCAGTGTGGTGGTATGGTCTGTCAGGGGTGGGTTTCTCCGGTTTCCTAGTGGAGGTTACGGTTCTAATGGGCTTATGTGTATGACGGCCTTGTCTACGGCTACGCGCGTGGAATATGTTCAGTGACTTGAGTCGCGCGATAACACTGCCATCAGGATAACCGTTCCCACGCTTTGGATGGTACAGAGTGCGTCGGGAGTAAGTGATTGGTGGCCATCTGTTGATATCTGTTGTGGGCGGACGGAAGTGTTTGTCACTGACGGCACTTTGAGGGCCACTGACACTGGTAGACATCTGTTAATATTTGTCAGTCGTAAAGACCGTGGGTCTTTGTCCCTGGTGCTTGGGGTTGCCGACACAGTATTCACGATATATGTAAACACCGCGGTGGTCCTTGTCACTGGCACTTTAAAGGTGACCGATAAAGTGCCCACTGTCTGACTTTTCCTTGGGGTGTGTGTGTGTGTGTGTGTGTGTGTGTGTGTGTGTGTGTTACAAAGTTAACAAATTGTCGTGAGAAACGTCCTCTCTGTTCTTAAACGACGTGATAACTTGTAACTTTACCGAAATGAAGTTTTTGTAAGTTGCATTTAGTTCATCAAAAATCATTGAACTTCCTGAATATCAAAGGTGCAGTGACGACAGCTTTTGGCTGTGTCAAACATTTTACAAAAATGTGGATTTTAGATTGTTTTTATGACACCATTAACAAGACCTGTACTATACTGCCAAGTTCTGAATTTTTCCTTGATTCCAGGTTGGAGTGTTGGAGGCGCGGTCACTATGAGACGGCGACGAGGGAGGCAGGAGGTGGTGGACGATGAGGAGGCCCTGCATATAAACCGGACCCATAAAAGAGATAAAGAGCAGCACTGGACAGTTTCACTCTAGCCTTCTGATATCTCACTAGCTGCTACCTCAGCCCTCCGCCCACGGTCATCCTCATCCGTGTAGAAAGTCCTCGTAGAACTGTTGCAAGTTATACAGTGATGACGGTATATCTGAAAACTGTGTGCCCATAATAGCATTGGATAGCTTATTTTGTAAACAGATCGCAGTGCCTTAGTAAAGAGTGTACAGTGTGAAGTTGTGGGTAGATAATTCAGAGCAACTTTGTGTTCAAGTAGTTCAATAGGCATACGCTAGATTTGTTACCTAAGGAGTGTGTAAGGGAAAAATATAGAATTTCGTTTCACCGTGACCATCTACCCCGGCCAACATGTGTGAGGGCTACCAGATTCGTTTCGACGTGGCCTTTAAGAAGGAGAACGACACTGTTATTACAATTCTGAAGCCTGTCATCACCAAGTGCCCTGAGGACCCGGGACCTATCATCGCCGGAGTCTTCCTCTCAATCATCTTCCTCGGAGCCTTCCTCCTCAACCTGATGGTGGTGGTGACGGTGGCCACCAGTTACACCCTCAAGAGGTTTCTCTACTGCCACCTCCTCATTAACCTCAGCCTCTCCTGCATGATAGACTGTTTCCTCAACCTGAGTATTGCCATCGGCTACGTCACCACCGCGCCTTGGAGGTTTGGCTACGGTGTGAGTTACTTTAATGGCTTTACGATAAACATGATGAATAGTGAGATGGCCTTCGCTGTATTACTGTTGGCTGTTGATAGATTAGCTGCAGCCAAGAAGTATACCTCATACCTCAACAGTGAGAAGTACAAATTGGGTGTAGTGATAGGTGTAACGTGGGTGGTGGCGTTTATTCTGGCCTCACCCCTGGTGTGTGGTTTCGTACTCAGTATGCCTTATAAAAACAGATACTCGTGTTCTGTCGCTGATCCAAGAGACGATTATTACCTCATTACGCACCTGTTACTGATCGTGTGTTTGCCAACGCTTGTGATGGTGGTGTTAGTGTGTGTGATCTCAGTGACATTCCACCGTGAGCGTAAAAAACAAAAGAGAATCAAAGGTAACCAAACGATGAGTTATTTCGACCAAATTTTGATGACTCCATACTTTAGAAACGAGTTCTATCCGTCAGTGTTTGTGATTTGTGCAGTGATAGCGTACGTTATGCTTTGGCTTCCCTTCACCGGTCTCACCACCATTAGCCCCATGATGACCAAACACTGGGCCAATGAGACGACCGAAGATTCTCCCGACGATGACTTCAGTCGCTTCTTGCCAACAACGAGGAGCAACTTCAGGGTGAGTCGGGCTATGGTGGACGCGACTCAACTGGAAGCTCTGAATAGCACCAACGCTACCTTGCCCTCCGACATGACGCCAGATATGACCAACATAACCATGGACGAAGGTTTTATCCCGGAGATAGTGGACACCCCAGCCTTCGATACCGTGGCCGTCTGGTTCCGCTTCATTTTCAACATTGTTGTGCCAATTTTAGTGTTTATCACTCTGAGGGAGGTGAGGACCAAGTGTGAGGCACTCATCATGTGCTGCAGACCTAACTCTGTGGACGTGGCCTCGCCCAAACCCTCACGTCCACCCTACATCAGCAGCCTACCCGGCACTGGGACTGCAGAGAAGAAGGCCGGGGACACCAAGTCACAGAAGAAACAAAAAAAAGACAACAAAAACACCATCAACTGCAAAACACCGATCCTCTTCTCGACCTCCGAGGGCCTTCACATCCGAACAATTGGGGATACTTACTTGGACATGAAGGAAAATAGATCATTGTTACCATTCAACCGACAAAACAATGATCAACCAAAGTTTGTGTACAACCTGTGTGATGTCATGCTCGGGTATGAAGATCTCACAGACTTCGACGGGCAGTTCCATATAGATGACAGCTACGACTTTGAGGGAGACCCAGAGGCTGAGAACCTGGGTAAAGGTAACGCCGTAGTCATCGGGGCACAGCGGGCCGCCTTGGGGCAGAAGGGACAAGGCCCTGCTGAGAGCAATGACGAGGAGGAAGGCACCAACTTCAATATTGACTACCGACCACCAACTCCACCCAAAGTTCAGGTCGTGGGCAACGACTCCGCTGTAAACTTCGGCAATGCCCTAGAGGCGGAGGATGTCAACAAGCATAAGAAAGGAAAGAAAGTTAGATTTGCAACTTTGCTGAATGAGGAGATTCCACGCCCACGCTCCGCTGAAAGTTCCATCCTCAACTCGTCCGCCAACAGCTCTCGTTCCACTGACTCTGGGATTATGGCTGATAACGAACGTAACTCTGCTCAACAAGACAATGAGAATCGGAAACCAAGATTGAATGTTAACAATCGACAACAAGCTGCCAAAAAACAGACCAACAAACCTGGAGTAAAGGCCCGCGCTACTCGGAAACCCCCGCCCCCCAAGAAGGTGGGGGCACCTTCCTCCAAAATTCCTTCCGGGCCCAAGACACCAAAGAAGGTTGTGTCCTCCAAAATTCGGAATATCAAGAGTCGTCACATGAATAATCTCAACTCCTCCCTCACGTCTCTGGAGAATAAATCACCGACGAGAGCCAGGAGGTTCTCCAAAGCCAGCACATAACTCTCCATGGCGAGTCCTCCACCCATGGTAGGTGACGTGTGGCCACTTGCTGATACAGATTTAGACCAAATAAAGGAACCATAATATATAATAACACATATCTACTAAAGACTAGTCACTCTAGGTCTAGTTTTCACATTCGCTTAGTAAACGAAATAAATAGCCATAATACATTATAAGATTTAAACACCGTCCTTAAATAAGGCGGTACATTTTGTTTATAACATTTAAAGTAAATGCACAAAGCGTTCTTTCTTTTAACGAGACTTTATCAAGATTTTGGCAATATTGGATACTGAACCAGCAAAAACATTTTAAGTCATTATGTTCCAGTGGTTATGATTTACTACAAAGAAAGTAATGTTAATGCAATGTTCGAATTTCTAGTTTTTCGAGTTAGATAAGTACAGTATAGATTAGTAATGTAACAACACAGGAACACACCAGTGGTGAATTAGGTATTCCTAACACAGCCCTAATACTTCTCTTTTGGAGATGTAATGAAGCAAGCATTATGATTGATTTCATTATTGAACCTCATAATAAAGAATCTTACGCTTATCAGAAGTGTTACCACAGTGCACTTATCATTAGCCAACTTGTTGTTATTAAAGTTTTAATCCAAATTATGAAATATGTATACGAGTTGTATATAAATCATACTAGACCTCCCCGAGCAGTACTGAACTTGGTCCCACGCCATGATTGATTCGAATTTTCCAGAAATCGGTATCATATTTAAAATCAATTGATCCCATTAGGCATCATGGGCCAGATAGCCCTCTAGTTACTTGTTACTGGGCCAGATAGCCCTCTAGTTACTTGTTACTGGGCCAGATAGCCCTCTAGTTACTTGTTACTGGGCCAGATAGCCCTCTAGTTACTTGTTACTGGGCCAGATAGCCCTCTAGTTACTTGTTACTGGGCCAGATAGCCCTCTAGTTACTTGTTACTGGGCCAGATAGCCCTCTAGTTGTTACTCGCCCCGCTGTATATAAAATCGATAGAGTATACTTAAACATCTCTCCCATCATGGATAAACTCCTTATCATCTATTCGCTAAACTAGCCATTCAGAACGTCAGGGTACTCTTCTGTAGATGATTGTCAAATACTCGGCGTCAGGTCAGAGGTCAGTAAGGTACTGTACCCTCACATTGAGAGACTGGCCACGGCCTCACCCTTATCCTCGATGCTGAGAAACTATGTAATTGTTAATTTTTTCATGTAGATATTGATATTACTCCAGGTGCTCTCTTCTTTCTTCTCATGTCTCGAGTCTGGTTTACAAACGAAGATCCCTCATTAAGAGATTATACGTGATAGATCTCCTAAATAAAGTAAAAGATGCTCAAAGCACAATGTTAGTTGCAGTGGCACAATAAAGAACATTTTGGTCTTTAATATATCTGTCTCCAAGTTACACCTATCAAGATGACTGTCCAGACTACTCAAACTAATTTCAATGTGTGTAATCTTGACATCCTATCGTTTTTCCGTGCAACTGTTCATTTCTGAGGCTGGCTTTTATATTAAAGTTTTTATGTTTTATCTTGAAGAGTTCACCAGTTACCTTGCGATTTAACAAACGAATCTTCAGTAATCGAAACACATTGCAACGAAGAAATCGCCTTGACAAAATGTTTTAAATTTATTTTGTTCCTACCTGAAGTACAGGATAAATACAGTAGTACTTGTAACGGATCCACAGCAGAACTAACACTCTGTTGGCTGGTTGTCGCAGGTGCATGTAAATGAGGGAAATTGTGCACAACTTAAGCAATATGAATACTGTATGCATTTATTTACTGCCTGAAGCTAGATATAGGTTAATTTACAACCATCATGTTTCAGTTCCTTTTTTGCAGCAGTCTTTTTAAAATGATTGTGTTCACTAGTTAGATGGAGGATGTGACTATATAATTAAGACAGTTGGTAGCTATTGTTGAGATGCGACGCTAACCGGACAAACGTCTGTCTGATTTACCTTAACAATACAGGTATTACTTGTGTTAGGTTTGGCGTAGAAGAATTTTAATTCTTTACCTTCACGTTTTTACTGCAGCAATTAAGTTAACGTCGTACCATTCAGACACATTAACACAAAAAGTATTAAAACAATTTCTTGAGAAGTACATTGTTTTAACATGATTAAAAATATTTTTGGCTGCTTCTTCAAATAGATCTAATATTATGTATGTGTGCTTCATATGGTACAGACCCAGAATAGAATGAAATTTGTCACTATTCGGCATAACACAAGAGGGCTCTTTAAGAACTCGGGTACACCTCTTTATTTCAGTAGTTGTCACATAGATTCCGTAAGTACACAATAAATAAATCAACAAAATATTGATTAATCAGCGTTTTTTGTGGAGTAATACCTGTACTTTTATCAGAGAAAATGGGTAAAATATGAGTTATAGAAAATGGGTAAGATTGCCATAAACGTTTGTATCAAGCATTGTGTTCTCGAAATGCAACGACGTGATAAATGATTTCAAAACAACATAAATTATATACTGCTGAAATCAGTATTCAAGGCATTTGATAACTCCACTGAAATGAGACTGATTCTGCTGATATTATGTATGACATTACAGTAATGTTGGTATAGGTATTTGTAAATTGTGATATTGACGAACAGAAAACGAAAATATTGATATAGGTGTTGAGTAAACCATTGATTCTCAGAAAAAGGAAGGCATCATTAAATTTAGCCTCCTCTTGTTTATAACCTGATATGAACCACTAGTGCTATCGGGCTGTGGGCCTACGGTGGCTAGCGGTTTCTATGTTAGTAGTAAATTTTAAACATTTAATCTGTGAAGTCAAGTGTTTTATTAACACAGCCGACCGTGGACATTGTTTCATTGTCAGTTATACTTATCTTTTTTTTTATATACAGTATATATAATTGTATCAGAAAGCATCCAGAGTCAATATGTGTTGAGTAATTAACCCTTCTTAGGCCACCTCAGTAAACTGTAACTTGTAAATGCTTCTCTGAGTTTTCTATAATATAATGAAATACGAACATTAACATAAGTATTACCTGGGACAGACGGTTTAATTAAGGAATTCTTTTAAGTGTGGCCGTAATGACCCAGGTGTTCACGGCCGGTAAATCAATTAAACAACATAGTAAGCAAGAAAGTAAACCAAATCGTTACCGGTATACTTCTTTAAAAAACACAAAGATATACCATGTGTAAGGTTGTTGTAATATTAGTGTTGCTTAAAACATTATCACTCATTTAGCAGGTTGTAAACTCGGTAATTGTGTTTGGTCTTGTTATCGTTGTTTACGCTTTTCTACAAATAATTTGCACTTCACATGATAGTCTGCTTATCACACATGAGGAAGGCATTATTAGCTTCCGTGTTGTTTATGTGAAGTGTGGACCTTGTTTGACTTATTTTTTTCATAAGACTAACTAATCATCACCAACAGAACGGTCAGTAACACATTATGATTTGTACAGTAGAAGTCATTATCAGTTTAGTGTTATAGTCTATATTCAAAAATTTACCCCAAAACATTGATACAAGTACATGTTAGGTGTAAATACAGCCATGGTATTTCCTCTACTGCGGTGTCCTGACCTAGATGTAGTGGAAAGATACCATCGTAAGTGACTGGTCAAGTAGAAGACGGGGGCAGCAGCAACACGGGATCCGCTTACCACATCAGGGTGTTTACAATTGTCTACCCTTTCCCCTCCACCTCACCTAAATATTATGAAGAGAATTGCTTTGATAAAATAAGGATAATAGCTGACATGCCTCCCTCTGCCTTTTCCCTTAAACTGAGCCATATAGATATTCTATCGCCTGAATTTGTTAAACTTAAATAATATTATGTCTATTAACCTTATACAGTCAGACAGGAACGACCTACGTGCAGGGCTGTATAACATCTTGAGGGGCATGGTTGTAAACATCGCTCACTTATTGTTCCCACAGAGAGCTAGGCTGAGCGCACATTCAGAATGTTACCTCACTCATCTATGACTATGAGAGACTTCCCCTCCCAAAAAGTGAATAACTATGAATTAAATTCTGTCTACGACTCTACATGAACAGACAATCCCGTCTTCGTTTACAGAAACAAAACCTACTGTTGTTTACTTTCACAAAATCACATCGGTAACTTATAAAAATATCATACAAATTGACTTCATTTAGTTTGTCGTAATTGGGCACGATTGGTTCAATAAATAAACGAGCATTTACTGGGCTGTAACCGTTAGAACAGAGAAGAGGCAAAAAACAATGTCCTCTACTATGAGAATAGCGTTTTTCTACAGGAACAATAAGTGTGGCGTCCACCTCTCCAGCTTACCTTTTATGGCATTATTATGTAAATGAATTATAATACAAAGTGTGACATTATACTGTGCAGTTTTTACCCTTGTATTTGTGTTTCAGGGAGGGGCGCTTGGTAGTTGCTAGGCGAGCGACTACGCCTTCCCCAGGGATGCACAAGCCGACTACCATACTTATTGAAGACTGAACACACTCTTACTGCCAGCGTTCCTACTCATGCAAGATGAATATATCTACTCTGTCCAGAAGAAACTATATACTGCGCCTTCGTCTTCATCTAGAATTTTCTCCATGTCTAATACTCCCATCACTCCGTCAGACGAACTCCCTTCACTCCATCCACAACACTTGTCACTCTGTCAAAACCCACTCCAGCCCTTAAACCATTGTTATGGTTCTCAGCACAACTATCCACCACTACAGTGACTCGCATCCACTGCCCTAAGTTTATCCATAATAATTTTGAGGAGAAAACTTGAATCCACGTGTGAAATACAGTAGTTTTATTTATTTTTTATTTGTGGATACTTATTTTATGTCTGAAATTGTGATATAATGTACAGTATAGATAAGGAGAATTATTACGCACACTGCTTCCGAGTATAAAATTATACTGAAATTCACGACGAAATCTGAAACGTATTGTCACCAACACAAGTTAACAGAAATCACAAGTCGGATTACTGTCATATGTGTGATAATAAGAATACTAGTAGATGACTTTATTGAAAAATTATATCAGTATAGTTAGGCGGACATCGAGGGTTGATTAACGAAACAACAAAAGAGACACCTACAAAGACACTCACAGAATTGAATTAAATGTGATAAGTAAATTGCATGTCTAACATATGTTTATATTTATAAGTATTTGTATATTTAATATGAATTTGGTTAGGGTAAATTGATTTAGTATTTACATTTTTGTGTTTAGTAAGCGAGTAATTTGAATGGGCTGACTGATTTCCTGTGTAAAGTTATTGTACTTTCTAGGACTTTACACTGCTGGTAACAGTATCTATCAGTCACCACAGATTATATCAATTAATAAGGATAAATTGATCCAATCCCATTGTATGGATAACATTGATCGGGTGTACCAAGAAGCTTTATTCACCAGTAACACTAACCCAAGACTGAATGTTTGTGTAATATTATTTTAACTTACCTTATATATTTTTCCCGTGAGAAAACACAACAAAGGCTGTGTTGACATATCATTAAATGTGCAACTATACTCTGAAAATAATGTTGTAACTAGTCATCCCAGCACACTCACCTGCTCTACAATTACCAAATGTGATACAACACCAATCATGATTTTTATATAATTGAACATATAACAGTGTAAGCCTGAAAGCAAAACAAAAAACTAACCGGGCGCAACCGGTATTTAATTGTAAATAGTAATGCCAATGCGAATCTAATATTGTACCAGCATTGTGTTTCTCACTCGCAGTCTCACAAGAAACATAATTCAATCTCAGTACTCAAGAAAACAGGCAACAACACCCAGTCTATTGCTTATGTGGTGGAGAGACTTTAGCTGTCATCAGAGTGACGTGTGTGATACTGTACAGTATATGAGACTCACAAACTTGTGTTTTAGAAACCTGCCCGCAAATATTTTTATAGTACTTTATAGAAACCTACCCACAAACATCTTATGAACCAGTGTGACTG
>NW_024719992.1:22918-55418 GCF_018991925.1 Homarus americanus
CCCATCCATCACCACTACATATAGCACCACCACTACTACCATCATCCGGAGATTTTACCTCATGAATAAACACAGTTTAGTAAATGGTCCCTCGAAATTACCTATCTCTGAAAATATTAGGGTGACAGCATGAGGCGAAGATCATCCTCACTAATTACACTACATCTTCACCATCAGTACTAGAAGCCAATGTTCCAACCTCATTATATATTGATTTTTTCTTCATCACTACATCATTTTGAAGTTCACCCTGTGTTGCTGCGTGAGTTGACCAAAAATTGCAATGGAAAAGTTTCTGAATTTGACAGTCGAAGATTCACGTTATCTTTACATTCAACAAGAGACGGGTTGGCAGCCTTCGCGGCCCGACACGAAGACTGGCGGCTGTCCAACCTGCGGTATACTATGACCGGGGACAGTTACATGACCATCTCGCTCAACTACGCTGACGTAGAAAAACTCCTCATGGTCTCCGTGTACAGGGCCCTGGACGCAGATACCTGTACTATGACTCGGCTCAGACTGTTGTTGACGAGTCCTTTCTGAAGCATATGGACCTTAACAAGATCCCCTGTCAGGACCTGACAATCGCTGACGCCTCTAATCAGAGGTATAACACCTGTGCGTACCACTTACGTGTTCCTAGGACTTTGTGACGTCCCGGTTTTACCACACCCTCATATAACCTGGCCCTACTGTACAAGTGATGGCCATCTCCTGCCACACAGCCGTAACTTCCGTCTTTAAAATGTTGACGGAATTTCCCCAACAAAATTATTATTTTGTTTGGAGCGACCCCGAGGTCGAGTCCATTGTCCCCACTGAGAGTCCCGAGGGGGAATCCATCGAAATAAACTGATCTTAAAACCTCGAGAAAAGCCATGCTACTATATGATCTTTCATGGTGAAGGAAAACTTGACCCCAAACTGGACCTCTGTACCTTGGTACAGTCCTTAAATGCGAACAAAATACTAAATTCCCTGAAGTTATTACAGGAGAAACTTAACCGGAGAAGCCATACAAGCTATCTACAGTAAAGTCAATAAAACAGTGCAGTATCATGTATCACACTCGACAGTCACTTCACTTCACAGCAATGAAAGAAATTCATCATGATTCGGTTACTAACAACGGATACTCTGTCACATTAATTATGGGGGCCTATGGCCTCCAAAACATAATCCCTGTTACTGCACAAAAAGAGAGTTGTAATGACAATGATATACTTTGAAAAAACAGACTACACAAACGAAAATTTGCTATAAATTGAATATTTTGTAATTCAAGATATTAACACCTACTGTTGTGCCCTCTTTGTTTATGGAATCTATCAATCAATTGCTTTGCTGGGTCAATTATTTTCAGTTCCAGAATAGTCAGAGATAAACCTTTAAGGCACCAACAGCTACTAAGACCACCCCACATGCGCTCCTCCCTCTCAGTCCCCACTCATAAATATCACTGGTGAAGGTGAACATCTTACCCCCACCCATCCGAGCAAAGACTACAATTCTTCTTTAAATCATCTCTTAAAAATATCTATTGTCTAAATATTAATATTTCTTTGTAAATCTATCTATATATATATATAAAAACAAAGAAGTATGTCTGTGTGTTTGTGTGTTTGTTTGTGTGTCCGCACGGAGAATCTCGACACTACTTTACCGATTCAGTGATGATGCAGGATGGTGTTATATGTAGCGATGATGGATGGTGTTAAATGAAGTGATGATGGATGATGTTATATGTGGTGATGATGGATGGTGTTATATGAAAAGATGATGGATGATGCTATATGTGGTATTATGGATGGTGTTATATGTAGTGATGATTAGATAACAAAATAACAGTTTAATGCTAAAAAAATATACTTTTGCTTGTGTGTGTGTGTGTGTGTGTGTGTGTGTGTGTGTGTGTGTTACAAAGTTAACAAATTGTCGTGAGAAACGTCCTCTCTGTTCTTAAACGACGTGATAACTTGTAACTTTACCGAAATGAAGTTTTTGTAAGTTGCATTTAGTTCATCAAAAATCATTGAACTTCCTGAATATCAAAGGTGCAGTGACGACAGCTTTTGGCTGTGTCAAACATTTTACAAAAATGTGGATTTTAGATTGTTTTTATGACACCATTAACAAGACCTGTACTATACTGCCAAGTTCTGAATTTTTCCTTGATTCCAGGTTGGAGTGTTGGAGGCGCGGTCACTATGAGACGGCGACGAGGGAGGCAGGAGGTGGTGGACGATGAGGAGGCCCTGCATATAAACCGGACCCATAAAAGAGATAAAGAGCAGCACTGGACAGTTTCACTCTAGCCTTCTGATATCTCACTAGCTGCTACCTCAGCCCTCCGCCCACGGTCATCCTCATCCGTGTAGAAAGTCCTCGTAGAACTGTTGCAAGTTATACAGTGATGACGGTATATCTGAAAACTGTGTGCCCATAATAGCATTGGATAGCTTATTTTGTAAACAGATCGCAGTGCCTTAGTAAAGAGTGTACAGTGTGAAGTTGTGGGTAGATAATTCAGAGCAACTTTGTGTTCAAGTAGTTCAATAGGCATACGCTAGATTTGTTACCTAAGGAGTGTGTAAGGGAAAAATATAGAATTTCGTTTCACCGTGACCATCTACCCCGGCCAACATGTGTGAGGGCTACCAGATTCGTTTCGACGTGGCCTTTAAGAAGGAGAACGACACTGTTATTACAATTCTGAAGCCTGTCATCACCAAGTGCCCTGAGGACCCGGGACCTATCATCGCCGGAGTCTTCCTCTCAATCATCTTCCTCGGAGCCTTCCTCCTCAACCTGATGGTGGTGGTGACGGTGGCCACCAGTTACACCCTCAAGAGGTTTCTCTACTGCCACCTCCTCATTAACCTCAGCCTCTCCTGCATGATAGACTGTTTCCTCAACCTGAGTATTGCCATCGGCTACGTCACCACCGCGCCTTGGAGGTTTGGCTACGGTGTGAGTTACTTTAATGGCTTTACGATAAACATGATGAATAGTGAGATGGCCTTCGCTGTATTACTGTTGGCTGTTGATAGATTAGCTGCAGCCAAGAAGTATACCTCATACCTCAACAGTGAGAAGTACAAATTGGGTGTAGTGATAGGTGTAACGTGGGTGGTGGCGTTTATTCTGGCCTCACCCCTGGTGTGTGGTTTCGTACTCAGTATGCCTTATAAAAACAGATACTCGTGTTCTGTCGCTGATCCAAGAGACGATTATTACCTCATTACGCACCTGTTACTGATCGTGTGTTTGCCAACGCTTGTGATGGTGGTGTTAGTGTGTGTGATCTCAGTGACATTCCACCGTGAGCGTAAAAAACAAAAGAGAATCAAAGGTAACCAAACGATGAGTTATTTCGACCAAATTTTGATGACTCCATACTTTAGAAACGAGTTCTATCCGTCAGTGTTTGTGATTTGTGCAGTGATAGCGTACGTTATGCTTTGGCTTCCCTTCACCGGTCTCACCACCATTAGCCCCATGATGACCAAACACTGGGCCAATGAGACGACCGAAGATTCTCCCGACGATGACTTCAGTCGCTTCTTGCCAACAACGAGGAGCAACTTCAGGGTGAGTCGGGCTATGGTGGACGCGACTCAACTGGAAGCTCTGAATAGCACCAACGCTACCTTGCCCTCCGACATGACGCCAGATATGACCAACATAACCATGGACGAAGGTTTTATCCCGGAGATAGTGGACACCCCAGCCTTCGATACCGTGGCCGTCTGGTTCCGCTTCATTTTCAACATTGTTGTGCCAATTTTAGTGTTTATCACTCTGAGGGAGGTGAGGACCAAGTGTGAGGCACTCATCATGTGCTGCAGACCTAACTCTGTGGACGTGGCCTCGCCCAAACCCTCACGTCCACCCTACATCAGCAGCCTACCCGGCACTGGGACTGCAGAGAAGAAGGCCGGGGACACCAAGTCACAGAAGAAACAAAAAAAAGACAACAAAAACACCATCAACTGCAAAACACCGATCCTCTTCTCGACCTCCGAGGGCCTTCACATCCGAACAATTGGGGATACTTACTTGGACATGAAGGAAAATAGATCATTGTTACCATTCAACCGACAAAACAATGATCAACCAAAGTTTGTGTACAACCTGTGTGATGTCATGCTCGGGTATGAAGATCTCACAGACTTCGACGGGCAGTTCCATATAGATGACAGCTACGACTTTGAGGGAGACCCAGAGGCTGAGAACCTGGGTAAAGGTAACGCCGTAGTCATCGGGGCACAGCGGGCCGCCTTGGGGCAGAAGGGACAAGGCCCTGCTGAGAGCAATGACGAGGAGGAAGGCACCAACTTCAATATTGACTACCGACCACCAACTCCACCCAAAGTTCAGGTCGTGGGCAACGACTCCGCTGTAAACTTCGGCAATGCCCTAGAGGCGGAGGATGTCAACAAGCATAAGAAAGGAAAGAAAGTTAGATTTGCAACTTTGCTGAATGAGGAGATTCCACGCCCACGCTCCGCTGAAAGTTCCATCCTCAACTCGTCCGCCAACAGCTCTCGTTCCACTGACTCTGGGATTATGGCTGATAACGAACGTAACTCTGCTCAACAAGACAATGAGAATCGGAAACCAAGATTGAATGTTAACAATCGACAACAAGCTGCCAAAAAACAGACCAACAAACCTGGAGTAAAGGCCCGCGCTACTCGGAAACCCCCGCCCCCCAAGAAGGTGGGGGCACCTTCCTCCAAAATTCCTTCCGGGCCCAAGACACCAAAGAAGGTTGTGTCCTCCAAAATTCGGAATATCAAGAGTCGTCACATGAATAATCTCAACTCCTCCCTCACGTCTCTGGAGAATAAATCACCGACGAGAGCCAGGAGGTTCTCCAAAGCCAGCACATAACTCTCCATGGCGAGTCCTCCACCCATGGTAGGTGACGTGTGGCCACTTGCTGATACAGATTTAGACCAAATAAAGGAACCATAATATATAATAACACATATCTACTAAAGACTAGTCACTCTAGGTCTAGTTTTCACATTCGCTTAGTAAACGAAATAAATAGCCATAATACATTATAAGATTTAAACACCGTCCTTAAATAAGGCGGTACATTTTGTTTATAACATTTAAAGTAAATGCACAAAGCGTTCTTTCTTTTAACGAGACTTTATCAAGATTTTGGCAATATTGGATACTGAACCAGCAAAAACATTTTAAGTCATTATGTTCCAGTGGTTATGATTTACTACAAAGAAAGTAATGTTAATGCAATGTTCGAATTTCTAGTTTTTCGAGTTAGATAAGTACAGTATAGATTAGTAATGTAACAACACAGGAACACACCAGTGGTGAATTAGGTATTCCTAACACAGCCCTAATACTTCTCTTTTGGAGATGTAATGAAGCAAGCATTATGATTGATTTCATTATTGAACCTCATAATAAAGAATCTTACGCTTATCAGAAGTGTTACCACAGTGCACTTATCATTAGCCAACTTGTTGTTATTAAAGTTTTAATCCAAATTATGAAATATGTATACGAGTTGTATATAAATCATACTAGACCTCCCCGAGCAGTACTGAACTTGGTCCCACGCCATGATTGATTCGAATTTTCCAGAAATCGGTATCATATTTAAAATCAATTGATCCCATTAGGCATCATGGGCCAGATAGCCCTCTAGTTACTTGTTACTGGGCCAGATAGCCCTCTAGTTACTTGTTACTGGGCCAGATAGCCCTCTAGTTACTTGTTACTGGGCCAGATAGCCCTCTAGTTACTTGTTACTAGATAGCCCTCTAGTTACTTGTTACTGGGCCAGATAGCCTCTAGTTACTTGTTACTGGGCCAGATAGCCCTCTAGTTACTTGTTACTGGGCCAGATAGCCCTCTAGTTACTTGTTACTGGGCCAGATAGCCCTCTAGTTACTTGTTACTGGGCCAGATAGCCCTCTAGTTACTTGTTACTGGGCCAGATAGCCCTCTAGTTACTTGTTACTGGGCCAGATAGCCCTCTAGTTACTTGTTACTGGGCCAGATAGCCCTCTAGTTACTTGTTACTGGGCCAGATAGCCCTCTAGTTGTTACTCGCCCCGCTGTATATAAAATCGATAGAGTATACTTAAACATCTCTCCCATCATGGATAAACTCCTTATCATCTATTCGCTAAACTAGCCATTCAGAACGTCAGGGTACTCTTCTGTAGATGATTGTCAAATACTCGGCGTCAGGTCAGAGGTCAGTAAGGTACTGTACCCTCACATTGAGAGACTGGCCACGGCCTCACCCTTATCCTCGATGCTGAGAAACTATGTAATTGTTAATTTTTTCATGTAGATATTGATATTACTCCAGGTGCTCTCTTCTTTCTTCTCATGTCTCGAGTCTGGTTTACAAACGAAGATCCCTCATTAAGAGATTATACGTGATAGATCTCCTAAATAAAGTAAAAGATGCTCAAAGCACAATGTTAGTTGCAGTGGCACAATAAAGAACATTTTGGTCTTTAATATATCTGTCTCCAAGTTACACCTATCAAGATGACTGTCCAGACTACTCAAACTAATTTCAATGTGTGTAATCTTGACATCCTATCGTTTTTCCGTGCAACTGTTCATTTCTGAGGCTGGCTTTTATATTAAAGTTTTTATGTTTTATCTTGAAGAGTTCACCAGTTACCTTGCGATTTAACAAACGAATCTTCAGTAATCGAAACACATTGCAACGAAGAAATCGCCTTGACAAAATGTTTTAAATTTATTTTGTTCCTACCTGAAGTACAGGATAAATACAGTAGTACTTGTAACGGATCCACAGCAGAACTAACACTCTGTTGGCTGGTTGTCGCAGGTGCATGTAAATGAGGGAAATTGTGCACAACTTAAGCAATATGAATACTGTATGCATTTATTTACTGCCTGAAGCTAGATATAGGTTAATTTACAACCATCATGTTTCAGTTCCTTTTTTGCAGCAGTCTTTTTAAAATGATTGTGTTCACTAGTTAGATGGAGGATGTGACTATATAATTAAGACAGTTGGTAGCTATTGTTGAGATGCGACGCTAACCGGACAAACGTCTGTCTGATTTACCTTAACAATACAGGTATTACTTGTGTTAGGTTTGGCGTAGAAGAATTTTAATTCTTTACCTTCACGTTTTTACTGCAGCAATTAAGTTAACGTCGTACCATTCAGACACATTAACACAAAAAGTATTAAAACAATTTCTTGAGAAGTACATTGTTTTAACATGATTAAAAATATTTTTGGCTGCTTCTTCAAATAGATCTAATATTATGTATGTGTGCTTCATATGGTACAGACCCAGAATAGAATGAAATTTGTCACTATTCGGCATAACACAAGAGGGCTCTTTAAGAACTCGGGTACACCTCTTTATTTCAGTAGTTGTCACATAGATTCCGTAAGTACACAATAAATAAATCAACAAAATATTGATTAATCAGCGTTTTTTGTGGAGTAATACCTGTACTTTTATCAGAGAAAATGGGTAAAATATGAGTTATAGAAAATGGGTAAGATTGCCATAAACGTTTGTATCAAGCATTGTGTTCTCGAAATGCAACGACGTGATAAATGATTTCAAAACAACATAAATTATATACTGCTGAAATCAGTATTCAAGGCATTTGATAACTCCACTGAAATGAGACTGATTCTGCTGATATTATGTATGACATTACAGTAATGTTGGTATAGGTATTTGTAAATTGTGATATTGACGAACAGAAAACGAAAATATTGATATAGGTGTTGAGTAAACCATTGATTCTCAGAAAAAGGAAGGCATCATTAAATTTAGCCTCCTCTTGTTTATAACCTGATATGAACCACTAGTGCTATCGGGCTGTGGGCCTACGGTGGCTAGCGGTTTCTATGTTAGTAGTAAATTTTAAACATTTAATCTGTGAAGTCAAGTGTTTTATTAACACAGCCGACCGTGGACATTGTTTCATTGTCAGTTATACTTATCTTTTTTTTTATATACAGTATATATAATTGTATCAGAAAGCATCCAGAGTCAATATGTGTTGAGTAATTAACCCTTCTTAGGCCACCTCAGTAAACTGTAACTTGTAAATGCTTCTCTGAGTTTTCTATAATATAATGAAATACGAACATTAACATAAGTATTACCTGGGACAGACGGTTTAATTAAGGAATTCTTTTAAGTGTGGCCGTAATGACCCAGGTGTTCACGGCCGGTAAATCAATTAAACAACATAGTAAGCAAGAAAGTAAACCAAATCGTTACCGGTATACTTCTTTAAAAAACACAAAGATATACCATGTGTAAGGTTGTTGTAATATTAGTGTTGCTTAAAACATTATCACTCATTTAGCAGGTTGTAAACTCGGTAATTGTGTTTGGTCTTGTTATCGTTGTTTACGCTTTTCTACAAATAATTTGCACTTCACATGATAGTCTGCTTATCACACATGAGGAAGGCATTATTAGCTTCCGTGTTGTTTATGTGAAGTGTGGACCTTGTTTGACTTATTTTTTTCATAAGACTAACTAATCATCACCAACAGAACGGTCAGTAACACATTATGATTTGTACAGTAGAAGTCATTATCAGTTTAGTGTTATAGTCTATATTCAAAAATTTACCCCAAAACATTGATACAAGTACATGTTAGGTGTAAATACAGCCATGGTATTTCCTCTACTGCGGTGTCCTGACCTAGATGTAGTGGAAAGATACCATCGTAAGTGACTGGTCAAGTAGAAGACGGGGGCAGCAGCAACACGGGATCCGCTTACCACATCAGGGTGTTTACAATTGTCTACCCTTTCCCCTCCACCTCACCTAAATATTATGAAGAGAATTGCTTTGATAAAATAAGGATAATAGCTGACATGCCTCCCTCTGCCTTTTCCCTTAAACTGAGCCATATAGATATTCTATCGCCTGAATTTGTTAAACTTAAATAATATTATGTCTATTAACCTTATACAGTCAGACAGGAACGACCTACGTGCAGGGCTGTATAACATCTTGAGGGGCATGGTTGTAAACATCGCTCACTTATTGTTCCCACAGAGAGCTAGGCTGAGCGCACATTCAGAATGTTACCTCACTCATCTATGACTATGAGAGACTTCCCCTCCCAAAAAGTGAATAACTATGAATTAAATTCTGTCTACGACTCTACATGAACAGACAATCCCGTCTTCGTTTACAGAAACAAAACCTACTGTTGTTTACTTTCACAAAATCACATCGGTAACTTATAAAAATATCATACAAATTGACTTCATTTAGTTTGTCGTAATTGGGCACGATTGGTTCAATAAATAAACGAGCATTTACTGGGCTGTAACCGTTAGAACAGAGAAGAGGCAAAAAACAATGTCCTCTACTATGAGAATAGCGTTTTTCTACAGGAACAATAAGTGTGGCGTCCACCTCTCCAGCTTACCTTTTATGGCATTATTATGTAAATGAATTATAATACAAAGTGTGACATTATACTGTGCAGTTTTTACCCTTGTATTTGTGTTTCAGGGAGGGGCGCTTGGTAGTTGCTAGGCGAGCGACTACGCCTTCCCCAGGGATGCACAAGCCGACTACCATACTTATTGAAGACTGAACACACTCTTACTGCCAGCGTTCCTACTCATGCAAGATGAATATATCTACTCTGTCCAGAAGAAACTATATACTGCGCCTTCGTCTTCATCTAGAATTTTCTCCATGTCTAATACTCCCATCACTCCGTCAGACGAACTCCCTTCACTCCATCCACAACACTTGTCACTCTGTCAAAACCCACTCCAGCCCTTAAACCATTGTTATGGTTCTCAGCACAACTATCCACCACTACAGTGACTCGCATCCACTGCCCTAAGTTTATCCATAATAATTTTGAGGAGAAAACTTGAATCCACGTGTGAAATACAGTAGTTTTATTTATTTTTTATTTGTGGATACTTATTTTATGTCTGAAATTGTGATATAATGTACAGTATAGATAAGGAGAATTATTACGCACACTGCTTCCGAGTATAAAATTATACTGAAATTCACGACGAAATCTGAAACGTATTGTCACCAACACAAGTTAACAGAAATCACAAGTCGGATTACTGTCATATGTGTGATAATAAGAATACTAGTAGATGACTTTATTGAAAAATTATATCAGTATAGTTAGGCGGACATCGAGGGTTGATTAACGAAACAACAAAAGAGACACCTACAAAGACACTCACAGAATTGAATTAAATGTGATAAGTAAATTGCATGTCTAACATATGTTTATATTTATAAGTATTTGTATATTTAATATGAATTTGGTTAGGGTAAATTGATTTAGTATTTACATTTTTGTGTTTAGTAAGCGAGTAATTTGAATGGGCTGACTGATTTCCTGTGTAAAGTTATTGTACTTTCTAGGACTTTACACTGCTGGTAACAGTATCTATCAGTCACCACAGATTATATCAATTAATAAGGATAAATTGATCCAATCCCATTGTATGGATAACATTGATCGGGTGTACCAAGAAGCTTTATTCACCAGTAACACTAACCCAAGACTGAATGTTTGTGTAATATTATTTTAACTTACCTTATATATTTTTCCCGTGAGAAAACACAACAAAGGCTGTGTTGACATATCATTAAATGTGCAACTATACTCTGAAAATAATGTTGTAACTAGTCATCCCAGCACACTCACCTGCTCTACAATTACCAAATGTGATACAACACCAATCATGATTTTTATATAATTGAACATATAACAGTGTAAGCCTGAAAGCAAAACAAAAAACTAACCGGGCGCAACCGGTATTTAATTGTAAATAGTAATGCCAATGCGAATCTAATATTGTACCAGCATTGTGTTTCTCACTCGCAGTCTCACAAGAAACATAATTCAATCTCAGTACTCAAGAAAACAGGCAACAACACCCAGTCTATTGCTTATGTGGTGGAGAGACTTTAGCTGTCATCAGAGTGACGTGTGTGATACTGTACAGTATATGAGACTCACAAACTTGTGTTTTAGAAACCTGCCCGCAAATATTTTTATAGTACTTTATAGAAACCTACCCACAAACATCTTATGAACCAGTGTGACTGGTTCATAAGAATCATTATGACTGGTGTGGCATGTAGACTGGTTCATTAGAATCATTATGACTGGTGTGGTATGTAGACTGGTTCATTAGAATCATTATGACTGGTGTGGTATGTAGACTGGTTCATTAGAATCATTATGACTGGTGTGGTATGTAGACTGGTTCATAAGCATCATTATGACTGGTGTGGTATGTAGACTGGTTCATAAGCATCATTATGACTGGTGTGGTATGTAGACTGGTTCATTAGAATAATTATGACTGGTGTGGTATGTAGACTGGTTCATAAGCATCATTATGACTGGTGTGGTATGTAGACTGGTTCATTAGAATAATTATGACTGGTGTGGTATGTAGACTGGTTCATAAGCATCATTATGACTGGTGTGGTATGTAGACTGGTTCATAAGCATCATTATGACTGGTGTGGTATGTAGACTGGTTCATTAGAATAATTATGACTGGTGTGGTATGTAGACTGGTTCATAAGCATCATTATGACTGGTGTGGTATGTAGACTGGTTCATTAGAATCATTATGACTGGTGTGGTATGTAGACTGGTTCATTAGAATCATTATGACTGGTGTGGTATGTAGACTGGTTCATTAGAATCATTATGACTGGTGTGGTATGTAGACTGGTTCATTAGAATCATTATGACTGGTGTGGTATGTAGACTGGTTCATTAGAATCATTATGACTGGTGTGGTATGTAGACTGGTTCATTAGAATCATTATGACTGGTGTGGTATGTAGACTGGTTCATAAGCATCATTATGACTGGTGTGGTATGTAGACTGGTTCATTAGAATAATTATGACTGGTGTGGTATGTAGACTGGTTCATAAGCATCATTATGACTGGTGTGGTATGTAGACTGGTTCATTAGAATCATTATGACTGGTTCATAAGCATCATTATGACTCTACTGTGGAGAGAAACAATTCAGGGAAAACTGATAATCTTCAGACGAAAGAGAATCGACACTTTTACTGAAGGAATGCTGATGGTTTCATGACGAAATAGTCTTTCTAGTAAATAAATATGAAAAGGAATAACCTCTATAGCTGTCAGTGCGTCGAACAGTTGTGGGTGAGCTGCGTTTTTTGTTGAATAGTCGAGGTAAGATCTGCAACACAGTGGTAGAAAAGACCCAAGACACTCATTAACTCTCTCGTCTTGTCGGAGGGAAAAGTTATAATGGCAAGAAAGTCTACGATGATGCAATTCAAGAAGTGTTAGCAATTTGATTCGCACATTTTTCCTCACTTACGGCCGGGTTCTCTTCGGGTTCATACTACATCACAGAAAGTATATACATTGTGCTGGTATATATAAAATTACCAAGCTTGTGTTTATAAGTGAAGTAACCCGGGGAAGCCTTTGTCATATTCTGAGATTATGTTTTTGTATAAATGGTTGGGATATTATTTGCTGACACAGGAGGTAACACATGTGATATGCGTCAATTCAGTAACTGAATGTAACAATATTTTAACGTACAAATGTATGCCTGTGTGAATAAAAACCGTACACAAACTCCTGTGTTTTTTATACGGAGTGATTTTAATTGTGAGACGAGCAGTAATTCATGAATTTTAATTATCACAAGCCCTTCATTATTATCATCTAAAAAATATAATTATACTGTACATTAAAGTATACTCTACGACCTTTCCTCTTTGGATATTAAATTAAATTTTAATCTATCTTATCTTAAGCTAAGCAGATGACTTACAAACGTGTCTTTAGGTTGGTCATCATTCATCTAAAAAATGTCAAAGGTCGATCATCACACTTGATTCTTGAAGACCAATTTACGATCACCAAGACACATCCAAATACTTGTTTTCAGTAAAGAATATACATACTGTTGTGGCGAGCTGAACATTATGAAATTTCATTGCAAAAAAAAAAAATTGTAAAATGTGATAAACAGTTGCTAATGCCGAGCTAATGTATCAGGAAATATATATTTACGGTTTTTGAAATTCTATGAAATTCTGTGCCTCTCAGCATATGTCTGCTTGGTCTTCTCAGTTTCGTTGGTATACGTGGTAAAGCAAAGGCTGTAGACTCCTTACAACTTTGCCATCAGGACTGTCTTTCCATATCCCGAAGCGTGTAAACCGACATCCAACTCTGTAGTATTCTAATTGCAAGCTACACAATCACAGATATGACTAAAACAATGACAACAACTCTGGAGAGAAGATAAAATTGTTGTAAGGTCGGCCTCACTGCCAATTATAACATTATCAATAAGGTTTCCACCAAATTGATAGTCGGTACCTTTGAATGTCAGTGTGTTAAAGCTGCGAGGCTCCATAAAAACACTAGTTTCTGTTTTTAATATTCCTTCATATGGTAACATTAATAATAAAACATTTAATTCATTTCCTTATGATTATTTGTCTAAAATATGTCCTCTTCAATAATGAATAATTACAACGAATTTTTCTCAATAGATATACCCAAAATTTAGCAAATTCAATTACAAATTTAAATTGTATTAACATTACTTAGCACAGGCTATTTACGGGGGCCTAATGAAATGAAATTAAATTAATTCTAAGTCTTCGCTTTTGATTGGTCGTTCAAATTCATCAGTAAATGAAAGACGTGAATTAATATATTTTACTGTACGGTACATAACACCCGGAATAAAAAAAATGCGAGTTCAACCTTGATTCCACCTTAGAAATATCCTGCCCCGAGGCACCGTTCAGTATAGTTACTGAAGTCCAGTGATAATACATTTAGTATTTTTATTAAGTGTAACTATGAAGTAATAAAAAGCAGCAGTAGACGATTGACATTATGCTCTTCAAAACAAATGAAAATCATAAATAAACGTTGGAGATCTCACACAGGCAGCCCAAACCTGAAAAAATAAACATAAGATATTTTAATAAGTAATTTAAAGGATATGTTATTACCATACACAGTATTTCTGCACTTCAATTTAAGAACACCATCCTTCATAAGATGATTAACACAATCTGCGTATATCTATTGAAAATTTATAATCATTGAATCTTATATTGTATATAGTGTATGTTATATTTTTCTTAATTTTATCCCTTTTCTACTGATTATGACAACCAAACACTATATATTCTTTGAGAATTTGATGACAACAGTAACTTTCTCTCATGTTGATGTCATGAAGAATTAAAGGTGGAGAAATTTGCACACAGCACGAAATTGGTGACGTCACGGTAGTTCTCTGAACGTATTTTTTCAATACCTAACGCCGTGGATAAATCAAATTACAAGATAATATTTCATATTATTGTACAAAGTACGCGTGTAGAAAAACACTAAACAAAATAAGATTATACTAATAGAACATATTGATTCACAATCTCCTTATTTCTTCCTTCATCGTCTGGCAGAACAATGTTTACACTTGGTCGGTGGGCGGGAGATTAGCTGTTTTAAGCGTAAGGAAGTGTTTAACCTAGTTTCTACGTGCTTTACTTATCGTATCTAAGGAAGAATGTATGCTTGATAAAATAACTGTACACTTGAATTGTATATGTACATTATACTGAAGATATTAAGTGCTTGAAATGATAGGGCGAAAACTCTTTCAACATGTAACACTCGTCAACTGCCTGCAGGAGATGGCACCCGTCTGGTAAGTACACACTGCTATTAGATTAATTTTACTATACATTCATTTTCTAAATACACATCCTTAACGTATGGTGGTTATTGACCACCATAAGTTAAGTTAAATGTTAACTTAATATTTGTCCATTGGCTGTCCGCAGATTCCCGTCATGTTTACCTGAGGTTTGACTCTTCACTTTAGTCAGTTGTCTCCTTCTTACCTCCTTCTCCTTGCAGGTTAGGTAGGTTGGTTGGTTCCTTTGGTATGAGATTAGTGTTTTTTTGTGTGTATTTTTGGTGTGTTTTACTCAAATTTGACCTCCATTTTTGTGCAAATTAGCATTTTCTGTTAAAAATGAAAATGTATTTTATTTTTGCAAAAACCGCTAACTTACAAAATAAATTAATGTCAGATTTGAGTAAAACACACTGAAAACGTAAAGAAAAAAAATATCATCGTACCCTGAGGACAGCCAATGGACGAATATTTACCCTTATGGTAAACAAGTGTCCAAGTAACAACCCGTTTAGGCAAGAATCTGTCTGCAGCGTTGAGGAATAATGCCCCATTCAAGGAGGAATTTTCAACAATCCCGAAGGTGATTTTTATATCTGCATTAAAAAATAAAATTAATAATGCGAGACAATTTCTGTAATGCCTCGGAAACTGTATAATTGGGCTGGATTGTTACAATGAACTTTTACGTGCGACAACTGCAACTGAAAGCAAGAGATAGCCTAGTCCTTTTTTTCAGTTTTATTTGTTTAGTAAGTTTTGATATTTAGAACGTTTATTTATAGGTACCAAACATTTCACTGGGCAGTCATTAACATTATGATGTCTTCTGATGTGTTTAAGCCTTGAACATAAAATACTGGATGTAGGTCTTCATTAATAAAATTTGGATGGCATATATTTTCAGATGTCTCAAAATCGGGTTAGGTTAGATAGAAATTGCTGTTAAAGTTTGGTTTGGCTAAGGTTTGATAATGTTAGATTGAGTTGAACTAAGGTTGAGTTGAATTAGGTATTGGTCAAATTAAAGCAAGTTAAGATTAGATTAATTTCGGGTACGGTTTAAGTTACGAGCGAGGAGATGATGTTACCGGGGTCCAGCAGAATATTATCACTGTCTAACTTAACCAAGCGGTCTTGGATTAGTTTGTATAAGGTTTGTTTAGTTAGGTTGGTTATTTCATAGTCTACTGCTACAGTATCTGAAATAAACAGGTGTCAACTAACACAGCGTTCTCCATCAAGCAGCCCAGCTGATGGAGTGTTAAATGTAAATTTAACTTTACTGCATGTAGAGAATAATGAAAAAGATCGTTGAACTATTTTCCTTATGCGTTTAACTAGAATACTATGCATTAACCAGGTATTTTCTTACCCTTCAGGCATGTTGCACAGTTCATCTTTTTGGTGATGCTTAATGGTCAAGTTTTTAACCACCGATGCAGATGAGCTAGAGTTTCTTTTATTCAGAATTACAGAAGCGAAAGGTTCACTGGTCGACTGTTCTGACACAAGATTATGCCGTCAACTCCCATGACGAACCAGGAGTGTTAATGTGTACACGTCACGCTAAAATAGTTTAGTTACTGCTCGCTGATGACTGTCATGATGGTAGTGCAGACATTTAGTATTTACACTTGCTTTTTGGCTTATATTCACGCGTCGTAACAAACCCAGATAATTTATGTACAGATTCGCTTTTAATTGTGATGAAATGTGTATGTGCTCAGTAACTATTTTACATATGTATTTATTGGAACGATAAAATTTACTTACATAAAAGCACATACAACCTTATCTTTGTAGATGTAAAGAAAATTACACTAGAAAGGAAAAAATCAGAATCTTACAGGTAGATTTTATTTTTTCACCAATAGTGTATTTACCTATCAAGACCTCAGTAGTAAGTGCATAGTAATACATTACAAGTAATGTTATTACAAGTCAGTAAATATTTGTACAGTAGTAACAACGTTCTCACGATTTTTTGCAATAAGGATTTTATACACGTGCTTTGAGTCAAAATCAACATTACTCATTCACTCCAACAAAAGAAAAAAAATGAAAATATAATTCTGAATATAGGTACATGTATATATAAAATAAAGTGTAAACAGTCACTTTTTCCTCCTATTCGCCAGAAGAGTACGGTCAGTATATTCACCCAGAAAAATAAACGGGTCCAGATCTAAAGTCATATGGTACGTTCTTTTTTGTCTCCAGACTTTGAGTAAGAGCACTTACAGTACATTATTACCTAGTTACTCTGGTCTCAGTCATTAAGATGCCATTTTTACCGTCGTCTTTTTTTTATTGTGAAGTATATACCTTTTCACACTGCCAGCTAAATAAAAAACAAATACCGTCACGAATTCGAGACAATCTACGCCATGACTTGACAGTGTGGTGCAGTTGTCTCCTAGCGATTTAGAGGATACTCGTTGGATCTCTACCACCACCACCTCCCTTATACTGAGTTATACCCCGCCCCACAAAGTACTGTACACGGTGGTTGGCTCTTCAGGTCATGTCTTCCCTTAACTAAACTGTCTCTCTATATATACAAAGTTGGACTAGTGTTATGAATGTAATAGTGGTCACATAGCGACGCTTAACTGTGTGCGCCTGATTATAGCCAAGGTAAAAAAGACAAACTCATAATTTATTCATTCGCACGTGTATTGACGTCAAGGTTAAATTACGTTTAATTAGGTTAGAACACAAATATGCTTAATTTATGACATTACTTAATTATGTACATTATTATATTCCTTACGCCTTGATGTATTAAGATTAGATTAAATTCAAACAAAATCCCTTAGAAGATATTTACAATTGTACTAAGATCATATTATTTTGATCCAGAACTGTCTCGGTGTCTCTCACACTAATACAATAGGAGAGAGAACTTCCAGGGTAAAGATCATGAACATAACAGTCATTTTGTACAGTTCGTGAATTGAGCAGTCTGAGTTCCCAGTTCGGGTCAAGTTAGGAACCCGGCATATGAAGGAGAACTGAACATCAGAATTGTTAGAATTGGAGATAGATATTTTTTTTTAAATAAGGCTGTTAGACGTAAAAACTCGCATACCATTGTTAAAATTAGTGTGATTAATGACCTAGTTACTGCCGTGGCAAAACAAAGCACACTGTCAAGTTTAATACGAGTATCTCTTATGTTTGTTCAGTTCCTCCAGCGTAGCCTACAGGTTTTTATTTAACATTTTATAGTTTAGATACCGTATACACAGAGTTATTACATTTTATTGTCTATGAAATATGTGGATGATTTTTCTTATGTTATGGGAATGCTTACATGGTGAATTACAGTAATACAATAATTTTTATAAAGCCAGTAAAATGTTCGGGTCTGTCTGTAAGGTGGCCGGTAATAAAGTCACAGGAAAAAAAGTCACAGAAAAATCACAATTTTGGCTAGGAAAAAGTCACAGGAAAAAAAGTCAATTAATTTATGGTGGCCGGTAATAAAGGCTAGGTTAGGTTAGGTTAGGTTGACATATTAACCTTAAAAAATGTGAGAATTCGATAGTTAACTTTTCTTTTTTTCTGTGACTTTTTTCCTGTGACTTTTTTTCCTGTGACTTTTTTTCTGTGACTTTTTTACCTGTGACTTTTTTACCTGGATTCATCTGTAAAAAGCTGTTCTGTCATGTAGATAACCTCACCCCGGGCAGCATAAATCATGGAAAATACTTCTAAATTTTAGAGATTCAAGTACACTGGGAATTTTGTAAGCCCTTAGGAAGATGGTGGACATAATAGATTTCCTTACTTAAAAATCAAGAAAAAGAGTATTAGTGAATGTAGGAATTAGAGTTTGCTGTACACAGATGACGTCATTACCATTTGTGTTTAATAGTTCAGCTAGAAAAGGTGACTTGTTCCTGTTCCCATTCATATGTGAATATAATAATGAAATGTTCAGATCCTTAAAATTAATGTGGGAATTGAGATTATCAACCTGGGATTGCGATGTCACTGCGAACTGCGTCAAGTCCCAAAACAGCAGTTGGCTGGTTATGTCAGATAGTCTAGTTATGGCGAACTGTACTGTACTGTACTGTACATAGGAAGGGTGTCCTACTGTTAGTGCACCAATGAGGGAGTGTGAGACACCGAAACAGTTGTGGATTATATACGAGTTTCTTATGCTTATACGTTTTAGTTATTAGTTCGTACAGTTGTATTTTTGCTAAGTACATGCTTTTAATTTCACTGTAGCTGTAAGTCTTTCTCTCACTGTCCATAATGCTCCCCAGGGTACACCGTGCCCGTGACACTACGGTGCAGCTGAAAAAGAAACGTTAGTCGAAATAAGTCGTATATTTTCACCAGTATAATGTCAGTGGGTAAATGTGCTGCTCTCTTCCACTTTATATGCACGAGAACATCTTGAGCTCTCATCCACTCCAGCTGTTTATATATAATATCTTGAAATTTAGAATTCAACAAATATATGTTTTCCACTAAACCTTAATATAGTCATCTGTATAAATTATTCTAAGTTGATAAAATGTATATTACCCTACAAATGATACCTACGTTATTGTTCCGCCAGTAAAGAAGTGTATAACTGAGAATGGTCAAGCCCAGGGGAGGAAGGCCGACTCCTGGTAAACCAAGGGACCAATATATCTGTACCCACACACACACACGTCAGTTGTGTTCTTCAGATAAACTTTTATTTTGGTGTTCAACTAAGGTCCGACACTGCTCTGGCGTCTTCATTTTCAAGATTTCTTTTCATTTTTATGTTGTAGTGACCTGTTGCCTGTACCTGTGACCTGCTCCGGACATTGTATGGTATCTTATAAGTTTGGTGTGTTGTGGATGACGAGGATACAACACGCAGCCCAAACCAGGATGGATATCGTCCTCCATTTAAGCTCTGCCGCCTCCTCCTCCCATCACCAGGTGTTCATGAGAAGTAATTCGGTACCTGTAGGTAATGTTCAGCCATACGAGACATTTGCACCAGTCGGCTGTATCTACCTTGCCTGTGAGTGGTGGTGGTCCTCTCGTCAAGGGTGTTGGGTTGTGTGTGTGTTGGTTCACGTGAGGGGCAGGGTGAAACTATGGGCAAGTTTCTTTACACCATTTGCCTCTGTCTGCCCAGCAGTAATTGGGGACCTGGATGTTAATCGTTTTGCGGATCGTATTCCGGGGTAATTGTTAGCCAGTGCAGTTGGCGAGTTGTCCGGTCTGCTCGGACTATTCCTTAACACTGGGTCATGCAGCTCGTTAATTCAGGGTGTGGTGGTTGTGTTGGCGACAGCTTCTACACCTTAAACAAATTCACGCCTAGGTGGCCCTTGAGCCCGCCATCCACATTACACGAGGAGCAACCATTATTATTAGCATTACGTGAAGGGGGGGGGGGTCGGAGGAGGATCCTTCATGTTTACTTTATTTTTGACGTTTTGTTTCGTGTACTCGGTGTCTTGGTGAATTACCAGTGATGGTATAGCATACACACACACACACACACACACACACACACACACACACTACTATTACTTTGCTGTCACTAGGAATCGAGTATGATGATCATCCAGCTATGATACAATGATATAAGTCATTAAGGATGTCACCTTCGTTGGTGAGTTTTAAGGTTACTGAAAAGGCCGATACGGGGCTGGTAGAGTTGTTCGCAGAAGTTGCCCGTGTGGAGGGCTACATCTAGTGCGGGACGGGCGGCGGCAGCGTCTTTCCGGCGCTGGCGCTTGTCTGCCTCGGTGTGGAGTAATCGTCTCCCAGGTGAGGGGGTCGATTTGGCACTTTTTCAGGTTTGTCTTAAGACTATCCTTATACCTTTTCAGTTGCCCGCCACCGTTACGATTACTATTCGTTAGGTGACTGTAAAGTAACTGCTTTGGTAGTCTACTGTCATCACACACACACACACACACACACACACATACACCAGTATCAGTTACGGTCTGTAGTCTAAATAAAACAACTCAGTTTATTGGGCGCCCCTTTGCATCGTCTTACAAGGATACTGTATATTAGTGCCCCGAGTCCTCTGTGTTGGCACCCTGGCACCTGATACTTGTGTTATCACCTGATACTTGTGTTCACCTGATACTTGTGTTGGTATATGATACTTGTGTTGGCACCTGATACTTGTGTTGGCACCTGATACTTGTGTTGGCACCTGATACTTGTGTTGGCACCTGATACTTGTGTGGCACCTGATACTTGTGTGGCACCTGATACTTGTGTTATCACCTGATACTTGTGTTGGCACCTGATACTTGTGTTGGCACCTGATACTTGTGTTGGCACCTGATACTTGTGTGGCACCTGATACTTGTGTGGCACCTAATATTTATTGACACGTGATCCCTTACAACAGCGCCACTAGGTGAAGCACAGCACAAACACCTTCTTGTCATTTGATGAGTTATTATTATTTACCTCGGCAGAGATGTAGCAGTAGTGTGTGATGTATTGCAGAACAAAGTGTAGTAAGTACTGCGGTATTACACTCAGGTTCATTTAAGTTCTAAAGTTATTTTTTCTTAATGGAATATAGGAATGTATGTAAACTACCTTACTTAAGAGGACAGATTATGTGTTCGAAGTTGCTGGTGTGTGTGTGTGTGTGTGTGTGTGTGTGTGTGTGTGTGTGTGTCCAAAAATCGATATCATGGCAGGTTAAAACTCTACTCTCTCAACCACTTTAGTTTAGGGTCATTTAAGGACTTCAAAATATATTTAACTATGATTTTTTTTAGGATCAAAGACACTGTGGTCGCCCTTGTATAGACAGTACCATATATTGTTCACACTGGCGGCCATATACAGCTCCCGACTCGCCCAGTGTGGAAATTGCCAAGGCGTGTGTTTTTCGAAACTTGTGGCCATAACTTCATATAAAAAACAGTTAGTTACTATGATTTATTAAGATATACCAAAAAATCTTATGAGCTTTCATAAGAAAGTGAATTTTAAACCTGAACATTTTTAGAAAAATCTTTTCAGAAATTTCAACATGACAGATTTTGATAGATATTTTTTATTTTATTTTTAACCATAAACTTGATTTTTTAAATAAATAATAATTTTCAGGTGGAGAAATTTACAAATGATAAATTTGAATGAATGTTTGAGAATTATTAACCCGAGAAACATTATGATGAAGGTTAAAGAAACACTGAAGTTTGTTATGCTGGGAGAGAATGTTATTCTCTTTGGTTTATAATTATATATATATATATAGGTATAGGAGTAGCCCGGCTAAATGTGACGTCCTGCAGGTGTAGTATCTCGGCTGTTTCCTGGTGTGGTGTAGTTGTGGAGGTGTGGTAGTATGGTGCAGGGGTGTGATGGTGTGGTAGTATGGTGCAGGGGTGTGATGGTGTGGTAGTATGGTGCAGGGGTGTGATGGTGTGGTAGTATGGTGCAGAGGTGTGATGGTGTGGTAGTATGGTGCAGGGGTGTGATGGTGTGGTAGTATGGTGTGATGGTGTGGTGGTATGGTGCAGGGGTGTGATGGTGTGTGGTGGTATGGTTGCAGAGGTGTGATGGTGTGGTGGTATGGTGTGCAGGGTGTGATGGTGTGGTGGTATGGTGCAGGGGTGTGGTGTGTGGTGTGGTATGGTGCAGGGGGGTGTGATGGTGTGGTAGTGGTGCAGGGGTGTGATGGTGTGGTAGCGAAAGTATGGTGCAGAGGAATTGTGATGGTGTGGTAGTATGAATTGCGAGGGTGTGATGCTGTGGTAGTGTGGTGCAGGGTGTGATGGTGTGGTAGTATGGTGTAGGGGTGTGATGGTGTGGTAAAGGGGTGTGGTGTTATGGTGGAGGGCTGTGGTGGTGTGGTAGTTTTGTTATGGTGTCTTTGTGAAAAGGTGTGGTAGCGTGGTGTAGTAATGGATGAGTGTGGTGGCGTGGTAGTATGGTGGAAAGCTGTGGTGGTGTGGTGGAGGGGTGTGGTGGTATGGTGGAAGGCTGTGGTGGTGTGGTGGAACGCTGTGGTGGTTTGGTGGATGAGTGTGGTAGTATGGTGGAAGGCCGTGGTGGTGTGGTGATTTTGTGGTGGTGTCTTTGTGAAAGGGTGTGGTAACGTGATGCAGTAATGGATGAGTGTGGTAGTAGGTATAGTGATGGATGAGTGTGGTAGTGATGGATGAGTGTGGTAGTGTGGTAATAAGTGTAGTAATGGATGAGTGTGGTAGTTCTGGATGAGTGTGGTACTGAGGTGTAAGGGTAAAACAGCTGAAACGAACGCTGTACTGGACTCTTATCTCAAGTAGTCTTCGTTACTATAAACATCACACCACATCATGGCCAGTTTATCATACGTACAAGAACTTAACTCTCATTTGACATTTTTGTACACTATATTCGATACGTGTTTTAATGAGACACGTATGGGTGGCTGTTGTCAAGATGTATAGGGTATAGATAGTTTACACGTGGTATTATAATTATCTATGTGAACGACTGAAAGAAAACATGAAAAAATAGCTACCTGGAAGCGTAGTCACGTTATTTATATATGTGTGTGATTTAACATAGAGTTCCTTCCTTCCTTCCTTACTTAGCCAATTTCTTTAACCATAGATGTAAAGATGATAGTGCTGTGTGTGTGTGTGTGTGTGTGTGTGTGTGTGTGTGTGTGTGGTGGTGGAGAGTAAAACAGCTGTCCAGACTACGTGTTGATGTTTCCCTCACACGTGCCGAGTTACGTGTACTGTACCTCACACGTGCCGAGTTACGTGTACTGTACCTCACATGCCGAGGATTACGTGTCCTGTCTCCACACGTGCGAGTTACGTGTACTGTCTCACACGTGCCGGTGCGTGTACTGTCCCTCACACATGCCAGAGTTACGTGTGCTGTACCTCACGTGCCGAGTTACGTGTACTGTCCCTCACACGTGCCGAGTTGCGTGTGCTGTCCCCTCCACGTGCCGGATGCGTGCTGTCCCTCACACATGCCGAGTTACGTGTACTGTACCTCACGTGCCAGTTACGTGTTACGCTCCCTCACACATTGCCGAGTTACGTGTACTGTCCCTCACACATCCTGGTTACGTGTACTGTACCTCACACGTGCCGAGTTACGTCTTCATCTCACATGCCGAGTTACGTGTGCTGTCCCTCACACGTGCCGAGTTACGTGTGCTGTCCCTCACACATGCCGAGTGCGTGTACTGTCCCTCACGTGCCGAGTTGCGTATGCTGCCACGTGCCGAGTTACGTGTACTGTCCCTCACACGTGCCGAGTTACGTGTACTGTACCTCACACGTGCCGAGTTACGTGTACTGTCCCTCACACGTGCCGAGTTACGTGTACTGTACCTCACACGTGCCGAGTTACGTGTACTGTCCCTCACACGTGCCGAGTTACGTGTACTGTCCCTCACACGTGCCGAGTTACGTGTACTGTACCTCACACGTGCCGAGTTACGTGTACTGTACCTCACACGTGCCGAGTTACGTGTACTGTCCCTCACACGTGCCGAGTTACGTGTACTGTACCTCACACGTGCCGAGTTACGTGTACTGTCCCTCACACGTGCCGAGTTACGTGTACTGTCCCTCACACGTGCCGAGTTACGTGTACTGTACCTCACCTTTTCACTCATCAGTCTCGTAACTTTTGTGTTTATAACTGGAGCTCCAACTTAAAAACATTAATAGCGAAAAATAAAAAGGGGAAGCAACTAAATCAATCGATAAATTAATGCATAGATAGTTAAGGAAAACATAATTGAAGTTGGTGTGTTTTTCTTTTTCTTTTTCTTTTTTTCTTGGGGATAATTTGTGTTTTCCAGGATGGACCTGTGTGCCAGCCTTCACCTTAGGTCGCGTCCTGCATCACAACATACACACACACACACGGGGGGGGGTAAGGAAACCATATGGCCACATGGACTAGTTTAATCAAATGCAACATTTCTGATCCAGATATTCCAGCCCGCATGTTTTCAGAACGATGAGAAAAATATAAGTATGAATCTCATGACACGGAGGTTATTTATTTTTCATTTTTTCACTAAAATGTTGAGAGAGCATCACCAGGCCACGGGGGTGTGTCCCGGGCCAGGTGGTGCAGGCCTGCGTGTCAGCCTGAAGGACGTAGTAGCATCTCTATGGTTAACAGGGAGGCGGAGAATCACGCAGTAATCTTACAACAATCACAGAGGTTTGGCTAAGACTGGGAGGTGGTGGAGGGGCCAGGACCCGCCTCTAACCCATGTACTCTTCTTCTTGACACTGGATCAGTCGCGCCGCCTCAGTCTGTAGAGAGAAAATACAGTACGTGAGAGTGAGTGAGGCTGTGACGCATCTAGCAGGGTGGTGGGCTGTGGTGGGTCGAGGAGAGGTAAGGAGGAATACCTGTTAAGGGTGTTGAATGGAGCAGTGTATTGACCTGGTAAACTATAGGACAGGTGGAGGGACACCGTGGGGATGGAAGAACTGGTGAGGAAATACCTTATGTTCTGTGTGGGAGGCAAACGGGGGAACTGGGAGAGAGAGAGAGAGAGAGAGAGAGAGAGAGAGAGAGAGAGAGAGACCCATGTTTCATTGACCATATTGTTATTCCTTTATGAATTACTTTTTTTTTTCTTGAAGGATATATTAAACGTAAATTATTAAACATATACATAAAATTTAGACCAAAGTGGACACGTAGGAGCACCACGAGCCTGCCTAATCCAGAACCGATTATTATTATTATTATTATTATTATTATTATTATTAGTAGTAGTAGTAGTAGTAGTAGTAGTAGTAGTAGTAGTAGTAGTAGTAGTAGTAGTAGTAGTAGTAGTAGTATCCCCAAAGTAAGTAAACATCAGTTAATAGTCGTTATTGGGGGTGATAATGTTATATCTACCATATTGAACATCATTAGAGTAACCCTGAACAAAATATGTGAATCTGGTCTGGCCGAAAGTGGAATACCGACATATTTTGGTGATATGATTTTGTCTATGAATAGATAAATATGCTTTAAGTCAGCCGTCTTCTGCCAGCGACCTGTATTTAGTAGAGATTAAGTCTTGGTTAATAATTGTAATGGGTTGGTCTCGTGACGGTCGTGTTCATTCGAAGAAGAAAAAATCCCGTGTGTGTGACGGGCGATGACGTGTGTGAGTGACGTGAGTGAGTGACATGAGTGAGTGACGTGTGTGAGTGACGTGAGCTTTGTTGATCTCGTCTCAGGGGAGTAGGTCACCCTCCTAGCACACAGGAGATAAATGATCCTTTCTCTCAGTCTTTACCTTCTCCACTTCTCTGGATTCTTGAGAGATTCTTAAAGTTTGACCTTAAATAAAGAGACCATAATCCCTCAGAACCCAAGATAGCGTCGACATAGCAGGCCGCCTGACGGTCCATTAGTAACAGGGCGACTACAGCACCGAGCCTTAGCTACACCAGAAGGTGCTTAAGGCTTAAATAGTGAAAAAGCGAATCTAATAGAAATTAAAATTGGTGATAGAAATGTGTGGAGTAACAACAGAGCCCTTCTGGCAGGTCTGTCTGCCCTGATAATCCTGACTCTTCTTGACAAGTCTCATTTAAATGTGTTTATTCTAAACTAACACTGATGAAGAGAAGGTGAACTTGACAGTGACTGGCACTGTCACAACTGCCTGAAATATGTCCCAAACAACTGTCATTGACCACAGTATACCACAGACTGACCCTGATGAGCCTGTAGATGTGCATGACGGCGGAGACGGGGATGGTGCCGCAGCTATCGCCGGCGTTGGCGCCTGATGCTGCGGTGAGAACGGCTGGTGGCGCGGGGTGAAGGGAGGCGGCGGCTGGGTCTGTGCCGCTGGCGGCCGCCGCACGCTTGCCCCAGCCAGGGGAGAAGTTGAGTTGGGCTGACACGCACGAGGCGAACACCACAACCACCAACATGAGGGCACAGCCGGCACGGACCTGGGGGAGGGAGAACCCAGTTAGTGATACAACATACTGTACTGTACACCAACTCCCTGTAAACAAAGTAACAACATGTACAGGGTTATAATATACACTAGTGCGTGTGTCAGAGGAAGATCATCTCTAATACCCTGCTAATGCCCAAGTCAAATTGGTAACTTTGGCTTGTGTAGAAATACTACAGCACCTAAAGAGGATCACTGTAGAAGTTAACTAATAATAATTTTCATAGGTTATGCTCACATAAATCAACTTATTGTAAGTCATCGTTTCCAATCCAACACTGTCCATATACAGTATCAATGTGAACATGTATGGTTGTGCAGTGCTGTATGACAACCACCTCTGAACCCTACCCTGTCGTTAATAATACCTAGTGTTTACCTCTTACTTCTCTTCATATATAAGGTGAAACGTGCGTGGGGCTTGTATAGGTCTTCAGACTGTATGTGGTGTGAGTACCTCCATGTTGCCTACTGTATGTGGTGTGAGTACTTCCATGTTGCCTCGACCTTCTACAGGCGTACGAGACGTCACTGTGTTCGTCATTAAGAATTTATCGTCGGTGTCTTCTAGGCTGTCACAGTTTAGTTATGGAAGCAACAACTTGGCAGGTTTTCCTCCGTCATGTCTCGTGTCGGCGGACGTATGTTTATATAAACACTGGTTACGTGGCGTCACTGCCAGGGGACTATTACGTATGGCTCCTCTTGTTCATTAGTCAAGTAGCACCATTAAGTCGACCAAGCTTGAATTCTGTTCTTTAGACATATTACTTTTTACTTTAAATATTATTACTGTAGCCTTTTGACATCTATCCCAAAACGCAAGGGGGAAACGTAATAATAATAATTAAAATAATGCTGATCACAAGGGGTAAACATAATAAAGTGTGACACTCTAATATATTAAAGACGTCCCCCATCCCGTGGGACGAGAAGTTTATAGTTCAGTTTTCTATGATGTATGTTTCGTAAGGTGGTGGTGGGTCCCGCCCTCACCACTACACACGACCACACAATACCAAGTCTCCTGGTTAGAGTTCATTTAGGAATAAGAAGGCTAGTCTTTGTCGAGGATGTAGAGACATACAGCTCCCTGGAAGTAGAGAGTAGAGCTTTTATTCAGTCTCAAGGAACCCTCACTAGCTGAGTTACGGGTCACTCAACTGTTCCCACAAGGTGACGATGATGATGTTGAATAGCATAGCATAGTCGGTGTTGTTTTTTTAGTAGAGTCGTAATTTAGCTTGGAGTGACATATACCTTAACCCTGTACGTGTATGTAAACAAAGTTCGTGTTGTCTTGAGCTACAAGTTTAAAGGAGCTCTGTTGAGATGCTGAAGTTTCCTCACCTAACCTCACCGTCCTTCACCATGTTAGGTTAAGTGAAGTCGATTTAAGAATTATTTAGGTTAGGTTAGGTTAGGTTAGGTTAGGTTAGGTTAGGTTAGGTTATGATAAGTTCGGATTAGGTTAGTTTAGTTGTGAGTTAGTTGGGACCAAGATTAAGTTAGGTTCCTCTGGGTTATGGTAGATTAAGGCTCTGCTCGGTTTAAGTTAGATTTGTATGGACGAAGTTAGGTTAGTGTAAGGTTACTTTAGTTTAAATCAGGTCAAGTTAGGTTAGGTTGGGTGAAGTTAGATCAGATTGAAATGTTAGTTATGTTTAGTTAGTGCTAGTTTAGGATGGCGCTAAGTTAAGTCAGGTTAAGTTACTGTAGGTTAGTTTAGGTTATGTTAGGTTAGGTATATTAAAGTTAGGCTATTATACTGTGATTTTGTTTTTGTTTACCATAGAATTTGTAAGATAGTAATAACCAAAAGCTACTGACTCGAACATCTAGAAGCTCCTCCCCACGCTGGCCTCCCCCTTCCCTCCCTCTTCTGTCCCCCCCCCCTCTGCCTACCCCTTCTCTCCCCCTCTCCCTACCCCTTCCCCCCCTCTCCCTACCCCTCTCCTCTCCCCCCTTCCTAGTCGCCATCTTTGAAGCCAACACAACGATGTTCTCTGGTGTTGCGCTCACAACTCACTTGGTTCAGCCTTGTTGCTTCTTATTAACCTGGAGTTAAGGTGGTAACAAGTAGAACCAAAGAGAAGGGCCGCCAATCAATTATATTACGACATGTCGCCATTAGCAGGAAGTTACAGAGGGAGTCAAAGTCCTCCCCCACCACCAAGCCTCTGAGAGCAGGGTGGTGTGAAGGAGGGTCACCTGTAGTAGCTTAAGACCCCCAAGCCCGAGACACTTTGTAGCCCTGGGACACAGTAGCCCCGTGTCACTGTGTCCTCCGTAAACTTTGTAGCCTCATTACACAGTTTGTAGCCCTGTGGTATTATAGTCCCGTGAAGTGCTAGCCCCAAGATATATTCAATTTTTTTGACACGCTGTATTGTACATTACCGGGACACTTAATTGTAATTTTTGTTTTAATACACAAATGTTGCAACACCTACACTCGTCACGGTTCTCTAATGAATCATCACCAAGTACTTTACCATAATGTTTGGTCAGCTGAGAATCATTCATGTTTAGTGTGTTGACAATAAGTTCACCACTCGGACTGACAGCAGATGGGCTGACTGAGTGTGTTTGATGAGCCCTTTAAACACAGGGGCTGGGCTGAAATGAGAGTTGGGAGATGGTGATTTTAATGACTTTCTCACAGTGCGGCAGATCACCTGACAGTAGACACCAGAATCTCTTCAAATTTCACCACAACCGTACAGTAGGGCCTGTTTAAGAGACCACGTTAACAGTGTGGTGATGTAATGGTCCTTGTATCACCACCACAACACCATTGATCAGTAGTTAGGTCACAATGTTAAGAGCAAACAAAGACGCAACAACATAAGGGACGGTAAACACGCGGGAGGCTCCTGTAGACAACAGAGAAGAATCTGATTAAAAGTTAAGACCATGAAATTCATTCCAGGTAAAAAAATGAAAAAGATCATAATAAAGTTTTAATGAATTCGGAGATGGCCGACTAGCCTAGTTGTGACCTCCTCCCCACCCACACACACAGACCTGTTGTAACCTCCTCCCCACCCACACACACAGACCTGTTGTGACCTCCTCCCCACCCACACACACACAGACCACACACACACATCCTTCACCCCTCCCCACACACACACACACACACACAGACTCATAGACCTCCTCCCCACCCACACACACAGACCTGTTGTGACCTCCTCCCCACACACACACACACAGACCTCTTGGACCTCTCCCCACCCACACACACACAGACACCTCCTCCCCACACACACACACACAGACCTGTTGTGACCTCCTCCCCACCCACACCAGACACCTCCTCCCCACCCACACACACAGACCTGTCCTCCTCCCCACCCACACACACACAGACCTCAACCTCCCCCCCACCCACACACACAGACACACCCACACACACAGACCTGTTGTCCTCCTCCCCACCCCACACACACACAGACCTGTTGCACCTCCTCCCACCCACACACACACAGACCTTTGTGACCTCCTCCCACCCACACACACAGACCTGTTGTGACCTCCTCCCCACCCCACACACACAGACCTGCCCTCACCCCACCCACACACACACAGACCTGTTGTGCCCTCCCCACCCACACACACACACACAGACCTGTTGTGACCTCCTCCCCACCCACACACACAGACCTGTTGACCTCTCACCCCACACACACACACAGACCTGTTTGACCTCCTCCCCACCCACACACACACAGACCTCTGTCCACCCCCCCACACACACACACACAGACCTGTTTGACCTCCTCCCCACCCACACACACACACACCACCTCCTCCCCACCCACACACACACACAGACCTGTTGCACCTCCTCCCCACCCCACACACACACACAGACCTGTTGTAACCTCCTCCCCACCCACACACACAGACCTGTTGTGACCTCCCCCCCACCCACACACAGACCTGTTGTGACCTCCTCCCCACACACACACACACACACAGACCTGTTGGAACCCTCCCCCACCCACACACACACAGACCTGTTGTACCTCCTCCCACCCACACACAGACCTGTGACCTCCTCCCCACCCACACACACAGACCTGTTGTGACCTCCCAACCTCCTCCCACCACACACACAGACCTGTTGTAACCTCCTCCCCACCACACACACAGACCTGTTGTGACCTCCCCCCACCCCACACACAGACCTGTTGTAACCTCCTCCCCCCCACACACACAGACCTGTTGTGACCTCCCCACCCACACACACAGACCTGTGCCAGACCTGACCTCCTCCCCACCCACACAGACCTGTGCCAGACCTGCCCCCCCACCCACACACAGACACACCCAGCAGACCTGTTGTGACCTCCTCCCCACCCACACACACACAGACCTGTGTACCTCCCCCCCCACACACAGACCTCCTCCCCACAGACCTGTTGTACCTCCTCCCACCCACACACACAGACCTGTTGACCTCCTCCCACCCACACACACACAGACACACAGACCTGAGCCTCCTCCCACCCACACACACACACCTGTTGCAGACCTCCCCACCCACACACACACACCTCCACCCACACACACAGACCTGTTGTTTTCCTCCCCACCCACACACACAGACCTGTTGTAACCCCTCCCCCACCCCACACACACACAGACCTGTTGTGACCTCCTCCCCACCCACACACACTGTGTGACCTCCTCCCCACCCACACACACACAGACCTGTTGTGACCTCCTCCCCACCCACACACACAGACTGTTGTGACTCTCCCCACCCACACACACAGACACCTTGTTGTTGGACCTCCCTCCCCACCCACACCCACAGACCTGTTGTGAACCTCCTCCCCACCCACACACACAGACCTGTTGTGACCTCCTCCCCACCCACACCCACAGACCTGTTGTGACCTCCCCACCCACACACACAGACCTGTTGTCCCGTTCTTGTATGAAACTATTGATTATTCTTGTTAGCTATCACCTAAACTATTCCCCATTTAACCTGACCTTACTAAGATAGTCTTCTGAGTGTTGTGTGGAGATGGTGACCTTTTTTTTACTCACCTTTTAACTTAAAGCTTCCCTAACCTTACGGGTGTCAACACGATATGAGTACTTCCTCAGTCATAAGGTTAAATGGTTATCTTTTTTGTACTCATCTCCCTCTCTCTACAGCTTCCCTACACCTTTGTCTCTATTTAATACCTCCCATCATTCCTCTCCCTTGCTTCCCTCTCTCATCATGCCTTTCACCAAATTCGTACTTTGTTCAATGAAATCTCTTTACTATACAGCTGTACAATTTAATACTTTAGCGGGTAAAAAGTATTATATATTTTTGTTAGAGTAATTTGAAAAAGGGGGTTATATACACGTGGCTTTTATTATCAGAAATATGTAACCTATGTTATTGTTTATGGCGTAATTGTTGCTGATGTTCTTATGACTCGGAATTAGCACAGGTTGATTATAGGTCACTGGATGATGTACTCAGGTGGTCATCTTCCTTAGTTCCCCCTCAGGTAGTGGAGAGTCATTATAATCAATTGAATTTGCATCTGTTGAGGGATGACTATTAATTGTGTACTGTACAGGGAGGATTTACCATATCTGGGTAACTACTTGGTCTTGGGTCATCATACTCCGTCACACTCACTGGGATGGTCTCCGTCACACTCAGCAGGTGACTGGGGAGGCCCTCATGGTTTTAACAACAGGTGTCTTGACGTTGTTACTCCACCAATTGATAAACAGCATCGATATTTTTGTTCTAGCAGGAGACAGACATACGAGTTTCCCTAATACAC
>NW_024719992.1:60418-110713 GCF_018991925.1 Homarus americanus
TTGAAAACATATCTCTGGAACTTTAATAATTGATGTGGTTCGTTTCTTAACTAATCTTGTCCGACATACTAGTTATAAGTAGTTAGATAGTTAAGTGATTAATTGGATAAATATTAATACAGGTCACGAGCTGCTCTTCTCCCTAAGCCTTGGAAAAGTAAAGAGTAAACATTGAACATTTCCTGACCTTTGAAAACTATAAGGGAAGTCTCGAACTTTTAAAGAACGTTGAAACAAACTTATGAACTTGGTTACGCGGTGTGTGTGTGTGTGTGTGTGTGTGTGTGTGTGTGTGTGTGTGTGTGTGGAGAAGTGAACGACACGAATGAATAGTTTATGGTGCATGGGTAAGGGTCAACCCACATAAAGTGTACATAATGATTGTACTACTTAACTGATGTACATGTTGTCGAATTAAAAAAGAATAACAAAGAATAACTGATTTCTCATTGGCTGAAGACCTAATATAGTTTCGACGTCGACGCTACGAGGTCTTTGAGATAATTCCACTACACTACACTACCTCTTGCGACACCTTTGTTACCCCCTCCTCTGACCTCAATCACTGTCAACTACTTTGTATTGTATCTCCCTGCCTCGTAACCCCTCCCCTAACCCCTACCCCACCCCTGACCCCACCCCTGACCCCTACCCCTGACCCTCCCTCTGTAATGATTGTTCCTTCGCCTCTCTCTCCTTCCCTTCCTTATTGCCTGTTTCCTATCTCCTCATGATTTCTTCTTTCCTCCTCCCTCCTTCCCTCCTTCATCAATACCTTTCCTTCCTCTTACCTCCTCAATACCTGTCCCTCCATCTCACCCTCCTTAGTACCAGTTCCCTCCTTCCTCCTCCTCCCTCCCCTCCCTCCCTCCTCCCTCCTCCCTCCCTCCCTCTCTCCCTCCTCTCCCTCCCTTTACCCATCCTCCCGTATCCTTCATCTGATTCAATACCTTATGTCTGTGGAGGTTGTGTGTCAGACCCTTGGCATTATATTCACTCCTGGTCCCACCAGCTCCTCCCCACAATCGTCTTGCCTGCTCCCTCCTCTCTTTTCCTCCCTTCGCCTACCTGTTCCCACCCCACCCCACCCACCCACCCCCACACCCCACCCACCCCACCCCACCCCACCCCTCTTCCACCTCCCTGCTGCGCCATCATCAGGTTCCAATACATTATGGGGGTGGACGATGCGTGTCGAGGCGCCATCAAGACAGACATCTACACACACACACACACACACACACACACACACACAGGTTGTCAACACTCATGATGGCCACGAATTACTACTACTACTTCTACTATTTCTACTACTACTACTACTACTACTTCTACTTGCGGCCCTGTTGATTACCTCTTTTGTGATCGTCCTTATCTACTGTCCCTCGGTCTGTGTTTTGTATGACCGAATGTTATGGAAGAGTTTGTTATGACTGGTTGGTAATCGTTTGTCTTGTGACTCTTCTCTGTAGTGTGTGTGTGTGTGTGTGTGTGTGTGTGTGGCGCCAAACACGTGACTGAGGCCGTGGAGGTGAAGGGAGCGTGTGAGTGGTGAGAACGGCACCTTTGCCTCGCTCTCCCCTCGTAAAAAAGAACAAGTAATCGTCCTTGTGTTTACTCATCTGGAGACCACATGCCTAACACACTACACATTGTTCCTAGTTATGTATTTTTTTCTCCCATAACCCCATCATAGGTAGTCGGTAGTGGCCAGCTACCAAACAGGGAGGTACTACCGCCTGGGAAGATATTGGAAGCATAATGTGTTGTCTAATGGTAGACCCTGCTGCTATATGTGACCAAGTCCCAGGTTGATGATCTGACTTTCTGCCTCATTTACACACAATTGCAGGGTCTCAATTGTTTCTCTTACTATTGACAACACAACATACATACCCCGTATATTGTTTCTCACTTTTTATCTTTTTTTTCATTTTTTAATTCTTTATTATTATTATTATTATTATTACATTTTCGCCCCCCAGGCCCCGATGTGGGTCAGTGACCTGTGCCCGGGTGGGGTAATCCCCTGCTGGTATAGTACATCAAACTCGCGGACTCAAGGTGGCCAAAATAGTGACCAAATCCTACTTTGGCTCTAACAACAGACATTTTCTCAGTCCCACTCAGCGGAAACTGTAACATACTGTATGGCCATCGGGGAATCTAGTCGTTGGCCGTCGTAAGCGTGAGACAACAGGCAATATATATCGTATTTCTGTGAGTAAACATCACCCACACGAAAACATTATAATGGTTCCCGTACATCTCTCACCCTGATGCATGTTGCTGTCACACCATACATCCTGATAAGTCTTTGATGTACAGTCCCCTTCACTAGTGCGTTTACAGGGGCTCGTCAGGTTTAGTGCAGTGTGGCAGCGTTGTGTTTGTTTACATTCAACAGAGGGAAACTCGCAATAGTAAACATACTATGGAATCAAAGTAAAACAGTATTAAAACAAATATCTCAATGTAATGATTTGTGGAATGTATATATGACAAGCCCCTGTAAACGCACTAGTGAAGGGGACTGTACACAGAGGCAGAAAGTGTTGTCGGCACTGCACTAGACTATCTTAACTTCCTCAACTGTAAGCTTAGATACCTGTATACACTTTGGTTGACTTGGGTGTGCGAGAGACCCTGAGGCTGGAAGATGACCGTTGTGACCACTCCGATGCTAAACCTTAATTATATACTCACACAAAACAAAAGAGTAGACGAAGTGAGATAGATACAGTACATAGAGCACCATACTACTGTACATCGCTGAACTTGGTGTACATCTGTAGTACATGTGTAAGACCAAAGATACAAGAAATGTTTCCTCACAAGTACAATAATATCCAGTACAGATATATTTAGGTTAGGTTTGGCTAAATTAACAGGTCATTGCAGGGTGTTTTAAGTTTGCTCGATACTATTTTTCAACGTTGTGTGTGTGTGTGTGTGTGTGTGTGTGATGGTCTTCCCCGCTGCTGTAGTAACACATAACACCGGCAATAATCGTTTCATAATGTGTACATGGAACACGAAGGAGAAAAAAGCCGCAGTGTTTGGCTAGACATGCAGCTGCCGGCCACTCCAAGGTTTATTAATTACTACGATAACTTTTAATGTATACACGTTACTCTGGTATACACACTCTCATTCTATACATACTTGAAATTAGTGAATATACTTTGAGGAATTAATGATACACATATATACTTACAAGTTATATCTATACAAGTACAGATATATATATATTGTCAGAATTTTTAGTACATAGCAAATCGTGTGTGTGTGGTCAAGGGAGGAACTAGTATTGGTCGCTGATGAGGATTTGTACACAACGACAAGGTTTCACTCAAGGGAGACGCTACTTTTGTCCTGGTAGTGCTCCTTGACCTTTGACCTCAAGTATACAGTATATTTGTAAAGGAAGTCAACATTGCTGCTCTCCGTACATAATTAAAGAGACTTCTGTAGTGTTGCTGTTCACTAAATTTAAAGGCTATGTTGAGCTAAAGTTGTGAACAAACTGCTAAAATTGGGAACAAACCGCTAAAATTGGGAACAAACCGCTAAAATTGGGAACAAACCGCTGAAATACTCCCTCTCCTCTCAAAATAATAATCTCCTATCAACTATTTACAGAGAGCTTGGCATAGTCGGTTTCGTCTTCTCATCTAATGTTAAACTGAATCCTTGAGTCCCAAATGCTTCCTCCCAGCGTATGCAAATAGCGTATTATTGTAAGCACTTAAAAGACCTTTGTCGTTGTTGTTAAAGTGCAGTATTTACATTATAACATCATGACCGGAGTGTGTTTGTGTATGTGTATGAGTGTGTGTGTGTGTGTGTGTGTGTGTGTGTGTGTGTGTGTGTGGGTGTGTGTGTGTGTGTCATCACCACAGGGCCAGGTGACGTGTACAAAGAGAAATGAAAAGAAAAGATACATTGAAAGAAAAAGAGTGAGAGGAAGAATGTGTGTGTGAGAGAGAGAGAGAGAGAGAGAGAGAGAGAGAGAGAGAGAGAGAGGACGGCAGCAGCTGGTAGTGCCTGAGTTACTCCATAGTCCATCTCACACGCCTCTATGGTTACATCTTACTTGTAAACTTGTCATACATTTTTGAAACTTTATCATCCCCTTTCTAGTTTATTTATCCGTTTATCTGTTTTATTTTTATTCCTGTTTATGGTTATTTTTATCTGTGTTTATTTGGCATTTATTTATTTAGATGAATGTGTAGACGAGAAATGTGTTCACGTGTGGAGGTGATGATCGGAGAACCTGCATGTGTGGCCTCACGTGGTAAAGAATTTATCTCATCCAGCTTGATTTTCTGACTTTATTTTCCTATGCCAGAAAAATCACCGAGGGACGCTTGGCTAGCTGGATTCGTCGCTTGTAGGCGCCGTGGCCACTTTGATCACACTATTTTGTAGCTATTTAGAAAAAGCTTAACTACGTAACACATACTGGACATGGCTGACTATCCCTTTGTCGCAGAATCAGAAGTGGTTCGATATATATTTTGGCGGGATACTGAAAGCTTGGTACGCATTCTGAGCTTGGTGGACAGGGGTTGAGTAGGGCTTGGACAGGGCTTGGACAGGGCTTGGGTAGGAGTCGAGCACCGGGAAGGTTACCGGGGTCGTGCTGAGCTTATAAACTACTCACAGTGTGGCTTACCTATGATGTAGGTCTCGTGTTACTAATGTTCCTCTGTGACTCACTAACATAACTCACCGTCCTGTTGTAGGGACGGTGAAGACTACCACTAACAAGGTGTTACAGCCTCGTCATATACCTGTACCACCCCCCCCCCCTACACACCCCTCCCTCCTCAACTAGAGAACCTTGAGCCCTGATGACTTTTGAGTATTGTGACGGTGTTGAGAATGATGAACTTTGGTAATAACGACGCATTTTTTTTTGTTCCTCTCCCGCGACAAACTTTCTAGGCAAAAATGGGATCTTAGTGCTCCCGGGCGACAACATGTGGACGGAGGCTGCTCAAGAGGTGACACTTCCTTATCACCTCGGCATTAGTCACGGCGGAAATTCCTTCTCTTGTCCCCCTGAGCTGATAACCTCCCTACCGACTTCTTCACTTGTCCTGTATATATATATGGAAGGCATTTACTCTTGACTGGTAATAATAACTCATATTCATTGCTCATCCATATAGTAAGTAGATGTAGTTATTATCTCCACAACAATAATCATTAAAAAGAAACCGTGTTTATATGTATACCATGTGATTGATTTTGTGTGTGTGTGTGTGTGTGTGTGTGTGTGTATGTGTGTGTGTGTGTGTGTGTGTCCTGCTTGATGCTGCTCCACAACTTTCAATACTTCCGCCTCTGCTGACAGACAAGCAGACAGACAGGACTTTATAAACATACAGACATGTACTCGTAAACAGAAAAACCCCCCAGAGAAATTACGTCCATATGTATAGGCTAGGACCCAACACCCCTTCACACACACACACACACACACACACCACACACACACACACACAGTAGCTCCCTACACTTGGGTATGCTAGTCCAACTTCCCGTTACCCTTATACCAAAAAAAAAATCGAAATTTTTGTTGTGGTTGGCGTGGTCTGCCTTTCACACCGCGCTATATATAACACCAAGAGGCAGAGTTAGTGGTGGAGAGACAGGTGGTGGGGTGTAGTGGAACGCATGACGTCTAAACTGTTTTGTGGTTTTTTTTACTGTATCAGAATCACAGGTGTTTCAATATTGGCAGGATCCTTTGTAGTCTTTCCCTGTGAACTTGTTACTGGGATTTGGCACCTTTTACGCCCCCCCGCCCACGCCCTCCTCCACCACACCACCCTCTGAATTTGCCACTGTTGTATGGTTAATCCCCACTAACCAGAACCCACTCACCGAACCCACTTCCACTACCGAACCCATTCACCGAACCCATTCACTCAATAGCAAACCACTCACCGAACCCCTAACCTAACCTAACCAAACCCACTCACCGAACCCACTCACCGAACACCATTACTGATACTACCAAGTCATTTTAAAAGTAATGAGACAATTTTCTGATAATTCGTGATATTCAAATTAGTTATATTAATATCTATATCTTTTTTGCATATTGCCTTCAGTATCGGGAAATTAAAGTAACATCACTATTAACTATTTACTCGTGAGGAGATTCGGGGAAAGGTGGATGAAGGAGTCGCCAGTGTGTGTGTGTGTGTGTGTGTGTGTGTGTGTGTGTGTGTGTGTGTGTGTTTTAAGTATTAGTAAAGCTTGCTATGCCTAAGGTTTACATCAGGGCAGAAATAAAAGCGCTGTTGGTTGGGACGTTAGTTTAATTATTTGTTTTCCTCTAATGGTTGAAGTTATGGTATTAGTCTTTCTTTTATTATAACGTGAGCAGGTGTAGTGGTGTAGTGTATCACGTGGTGTAGTGTATCACGTGGTGTAGTGTATCACGTGGTGTGGTGTGGTGTGAGGGAGGGAGGGTGGAAAGGAAGGAGGTTAATTATATCAGCGACTCAGCGGGACCCATACCAAGGAGAATAGAATCCTTCGACTTAACTCGGTCCCTCCTCCACTACTACCACCCCCCACCACCACCACTACCACCACTACCACCACCACTACCACCACCATCACCACCACTACCCTCACCACCACCACTACCAACCTCTACCACCACTACCACCACCATCACCACACCCCACCACCACCACCAGCCTCTACCACCACTACCACCACCACCACCACCTCCCCACCCACCCACCCAGCCTCTACTACCCCACCACCACCCCACCACCACACTTATCTCTACCACCACTACCCCACCTCTACCACACCACTACCAACTCACCACCACCACCACCACCACTACCAGCCTCTACTACCACTACCGCCACCCCCACCCCACCACTACCGCCACCCACCCCCCACCACTACTGCCCACCCCCACCTCCACTACCGCCACTACCCCCACCACCACTACCACCCACCCACCCCACCTCCACTACCACTACCACCACCACTCACCAACCTCTACTACCACCACCACCACCACCACTACCAACCCTACTACCACCACCACCACCATCACCACCACTACGCCACCCCCCACCCCCACCACTACTGCCACCCCCCCCCACCACTACTGCCACCCCCACCACCACTACCACCCTCCACTACCACCGCCACTACCCCCACCACCACTACCACCCTACCCACCACCACCCCACCACCTACCACCTCCACTACCACCACTTCCTACCACCACAAAAGGGAAAACAAATTAAAAATTATCCTTATCCAGACATTTCCTTCCCCTTTCCTCCCCACCCCCTCCCATCCCCTTTCCAATTCCTACCTAAACACAAACACCAACCAACTCGTGGAAACTATAACCATATTGTACTAGAGAGAGAGAGAGAGTTCTGTCGAGGCAATATGGAACTGTGACAAGCAGGAGATGATTATTGCACTGAACGTTTTGTCCACACACACACACACACACACACACACACACACACACACACAAACACACACACACACATACACACACACACACATCTATACATACATCGTCAAAATTGGGGCCTTGAACGGTTTTCACTATGGCTTTAACGCTATACAGTAGGGGTAGTGATGGTACAGGAGGGTGTCATGTGGGCGTGTCAGCTGGTGATAGTGTAGCGGGCAGGTGGTGGGTGTTGGTTCTGCATTACCATCTGGCTTACACTGTCAACAACCACCTGTGTGTGTGTGTGTGTGTGTGTGTGTGTGTGTGTGTGTATGTGTGGAGATTATGAGCAGTCCGGGTACACATCAGAGCACCTCAGCCACCGAGCCAGGTCCTAATGTCTTATCAAACACCAGATAAAAATTTCGGCCTCGAACACTCAATAAAAGAGTCAGTGAAGCATGAGTGTGTGGGCGGGCGGGTGTGGGTGTGTGGGTGTGGGGGAGTAGTGATGGAAATATCGTGTAGCGCCCCCTCTTCCTCCCTCCTCCTCTGAGTGCAGCCAGCAAGGTGTGTGTGTGTGTGTGTGTGTGTTTCAGTTGTCTCTCTGTGTCTAAGTCTGCGAAAAAGATTTGACGATTTCTTTAGTCGATTCATTTGGCTGGTTTTCTTTTGTCTCTGTGTCTGTCTGTCTGTCTGTCTGTCCTCTTTCCTTTGGTCGGTTCTTTTTTAGATTTCTGTGTGTGTGTGTGTGTGTGTGTGTGTGTGTGTGTGTGTGTGTGTGTGTGTGTGTGTGTGTGTGTGTGTGTGTGTGTCCCCACTATTAACATCCACCATCAAAGGAAACACTACACAACACCATACAACACCATACAACACCATATCGTCGGGATCCTCTCAACTTAAGCGTCTACACAAAGCTTATTTATTGTTTATGTTTTTGTTAACCCTTCACTAAGACCTTCAATGAGTATATAAACTACGTGTCACCCCCTCCCCCCTCTCTCTCCCTCTCTTATCCTGTCTCCATTCTGCTCTCTCCCTATCCTCCTTACCTCATTCACCCCCTCCATCACCCTGTCCTCAACGTCTACCCTCTCCCTTACCCTCTCCCACCTCTCCTCATTTTTCTCCTGACCATCTCTCCTCATTCCCTCTCTCACCCTCTCCCCCAACTCCTCCCTCCACCTCCCTCACCCTCTCCCCCCAATCCCCTCCTTCCTCCCTCACCCTCTTCCCCAATCCCCTCCCTTCCTCCCTCAGCCTCTCCCCAAATCCCCTCCTTCCTCTCACCCCCTCTCACCCCCCTCCCTCTACTCCCCAGACTCTTTCAAACAATTCTTTCTTCAATCTCCTTTAAATCATCATAAAAATAATAACATTACCATTACCGTAAGTGGTCTAAACTTCACGTCACTGAGGACCCCGAGAGAGTTAGTTTCAGTGGTACTGGACATTACTCGTTATCATCATCTACAGCTGTTTGAGGTAATTGTTGCTTGTGTACCTGGATTTTGATTCTTCGTTTTTTTGCTTTTTTTTTTATTTGGCCGGACGGTGTCAATAACTCGTGTGTGTAAGAGAGAGTTCGTGTATGTATGTATGTACAGTATGTATGTATGGCTGGATGTATGCATGGTATGTATGTATGTATGTATGTCCACAGTTGTGTCTCTCACGCACTACAACAAAGCTAGACCAGACCGTCTTCTCTCCTCCAAGTCTTCACGGGAGCTTAACAGACCTTTACCGGAGTGCTGCCCGGGGTGGGGGGAGCAAAGAGGCTTACCAACACCCTCTTTTTTTTCTCTTCCCTCTTCTTGTTTACATTTCTTGTTTTGTGTTGTTTGTGTTATATTTACCTCCCCTCCCCCCACCTGCCTCCCCCCACCCGCCCCTCCCCCCCACCTGTGTCCCCCCACCGCCTCTTTCCTCTTGTGACTGAGGTGGTTTTGTGGAGAGATGTTCGTGGAAGTAAGTTTTAACATTTGTGTTTTTTGTGTGGAGGAGGAGAGTAGCTGTCTCGTCTGCTGTAAGGTTTGGGGAGAGAGAGGCTTGATAAGTGTTCTGTAATGTTTTTCTCTTGTATATTTATTTATATTTGGTCCCCGACGCACACATACTGTTTACGGGTCGCAAATTGGAGGTAAATAGAAGCTTTGTATATATATATATCTTGGTGACCCGGGTTTATCTTCCTGTACTGTTGACATTGTTACTGTTGGCGTTTTTTCTCCGTTGTGATCACTGTTATTTTTATCGTTTTTTATTTGTTGAGGTCACTTATTGTTTTCTTTGTTATCCCTGGTGCTTCTACTGGCATCTCTCTCTCTCTCTCTCTCTCTCTCTCTCTCTCTCTCTCTCTCTCTCTCTCTCTCTCTCTCTCTCTCTCTCCCTCTCTCTCTCTCTCTCTCTCTCTCTCTCTCTATCTCTCTCTCTCTCTCTCTCTCTCTTAAGTCAATCAGTTAAGTGTAATTCCATTTAATAATTTTTCCTTTAAAAAAAATAAGAGCCAATTTAGGTGTCACAGGTAGTTAAGATAGTCTTCTCAACTACACACCAGGCAGGGGCTCAGGGTCAGAACGTCACTACACATCAGGCAGAGCTCAGGGTCCAGGGCGTCACCACACACCAGACAGGGAGCTCAGGGGTCAAGGCATACACCAGGCAGAGCTCAGGGTCAGGGCGTCACCACACACCAGGTAGAGCTCAAGGTCAGGGCGTCACCACACACCAGACAGGGCTCAGGGTCAGGCACACCAGGCAGAGCTCAAGGTCAGGGCGTCACCACACACCAGACAGGGCTCAGGGTCAGGCACACCAGGCAGAGCTCAGGGTCAGGGCGTCACCACACACCAGGCAGAGCTCAAGGTCAGGGGGTCACTAGTATCGTGTTATTCCCGGAGAAGTTTGGCATTGTAATAGTTGCCTTCAGGGAGATAACACACCTGACACGCCTGACACACCTGACACACCTGAGCCTCATTACTGACACAAACTTCCCTCCCCTGCTAATTGACACCTTAAGGAGGACGCTATTTCACGTCCAGGTGTTGGCTTACCTGTCTACCACCTGACGAGGGTGTTGGTTGGTTAGTGTCCAGCAGCTAATTGAGAGCTTGGCAGGACAGCTTTAATTCCTGGACTTATACCTAACCTAACCTAACCTAACCTGACCTGACCTAACCTAACCTAACCTAACCTGACCTAACCTAACCTAACCTGACCTGACCTAACCTAACCTAACCTAACCTGACCTGACCTGACCTAACCTAACCTAACCTAACCTAACTTAAAGAAACTGAAACGTTCTCTACATACACGCCTCATTAACCTCTGCGGTAATTTCGAATTCTTTAACGAAGTAAACGTTTGAGTAAAGGTAAGGTGAGACGAGACGAGATCCGGAGACCCGTTTATGGTGTGTCTTGAAGTATTAGCATAGGAACTTTTACCCGGCCGCAGGATGTGATATGATTGTCAACACCTCGTCACCTGGCTCAGGATATTCAGCCACGCTCAGCTCCTTGGTAAATAAATCCACTTTTATGAGGCTGTAAAGTTAATAATTTGCTGGGCTGTAGAGTGAAGTTAGAAATTTGCTGGGCTCTGAGGTGAAGTTAGAAATTTGCTGGGCTCTGAGGTGAAGTTAGTGATTTGATAGACTGTATAGCAGAGTGAAGTTAGTAATTTCGTAGGCGGGAAAGTTTTAAAATAGTTTCTAGTTTGAGGTCTCGTGTGGGTGTGACGTGCAGTGTTGTAGAGTGAGCTTAGGGAAGTTGAGGTGTGGGTGGCTGAAGAGATGGATGACGTCATGGTGGGTGAAGGAGGAGGGTGAAGGCAGGGGTGAGTGAGTAATAATGGAAGGGGAACGAGGAGGTATTGCCCATAATATCAGTCTTCAGTAAACACTGGGATATTTATTTCTGATGCTTGAGGTCAGGATAGGCCGGAGGAGGGAGGGTCGACGCTCAGGTGTACAGCACGTCTGGATAATTAGTGTTGGGGAAAGTGTATACTGTATAGTAGATGCTGACATACTTAACACTTTATACTACTACAGCTACTACTACTACTACTACTACAGCTACTACTACTACAGCTACTACTACTACAGCTACTACTACTACAGCTACTACTACTACTACTACTACAGCTACTACTACTACAGCTACTACTACTACAGCTACTACTACTACAGCTACTACTACTACTACTACAGCTACTACTACTACTACTACAGCTACTACTACTACAGCTACAGCTACTACTACTACTACAGCTACAGCTTTGTTGATTTTTGTCTGTCAGTAGTGTTTGTTCAGGGCCTCAACATTCCATAAGCCTGAACCACCAACCTCTTTTAACTGAGGGCTACCAACATCGTCTGACCCAGGGCTACCAACATCGTCTGACCCAGGGCTACCAACATCGTCTGACCCAGGGCTACCAACATCGTCTGACCCAGGGCTACCAACATCGTCTGACCCAGGGCTACCAACATCGTCTGACCCAGGGCTACCAACATCGTCTGACCCAGGGCTACCAACATCGTCTGACCCAGGGCTACCAACATCGTCTGACGGAGCTACCAACATCGTCTGACTGGGGCTGCAACATCGTCTGACCCAGGGCTGCAACATCGTCTGACCCAGGGCTACCAACATCGTCCTGACCCAGGGCTACCAGCATCTCGTCTGACCCAGGGCACCTGGCAACATCGTCTGACCCAGGGCTGCCAGCATCGTCTGACCCAGGGCTGCCAACATCGTCTGACCCAGGGCTGCCAACATCGTCTGACCCAGGGCTACCAACATCTGACCCAGGGCTACCAACATCGTCTGACGAGGGCCAGCAGTCTCTCCTGGCCCAGGGCTGTCAGCATCGTCTGACAGGGGCTGCCAGCATCGTCTGACCCAGGGCTGTCAGCATCATCTGACCCAGGGCTGCCAACATCGTCTGACAGGGCTGCCAACATCGTCTGGCCAGGGCTGCCAACATCGTCTGACCCAGGGCTGTCAACATCGTCTGACCCAGGAGCTGTCAACATCGTCTGACCCAGGGCTGCCAGCTCTCGTCTGACCCAGCTACCATCGTCTGACCCAGGGCTGCCAACATCGTCGTCTGACCCAGGGCTGCCATCGTCTGACCCAGGGCTGCCAACATCGTCTGACCCAGGGCTGCCAACATGCTAAAGTTTATCATACATTTATTATATTCTAATTTTCTACCTTCGTCTTTATATTAACGTGTCTGTTATGTTAACGTGGAGACAAAACAGCCTCTATGTAAATGAAAGACGACTACATATCAACTGACAGGTTGACCCAAGTCCCAGGTTGATGATCTGACTTTCTGCCTCATTTACACACAATTGTAGGGTCTCAATTGTTTCTCTTACTATTGACAACACAACATACATATATTGTTTCTCACTTTATTGATCTTTTTTTTATTTTTTTTTATTTATTATTATTATTATTATTATTATTATTATTATTATTATTATTATTATTATTATTATTATTATTATTATCATCATTATTTCGCTCCCAGGGCCTGATGCGGGTCATTGACCTGTACCCTTGTGGGCTAAAAAGAGAAAGAAAAGAACAGACCAGACTGGTGTTAAAAAATCAACATGGTTATTTTCTATTTTTGGGGAGAGGGGGCGGGCCTCCTGATGACCTTTCATACGTTGGCACCCCTGGCTAGACCTGACGCGCGTTCTGGACATGTATCGGACAAGAACCTTTGAATAATAAAAGATCAAAGTAGTGAGCTGGCAGGCTTGGCGAGAGCTAATACACCCATATTACGCGGACTGTGTGTAGGTATAAAGGCTAATGTGATCAGAGACTCGGTCTGAGGTATACTGTGTGTGTGTGTGTGTGTGTGTGTGTGTGTGTGTGTGTGTGTGTGTGTGTGGCGGTATATGAACCATGACATAAATTACTTTACTTTACCTTCAGTTCCAATAGAATTTCATAATTGTTTCGTCTTAACATTAATAGACTGATAGATGTATGATGGATGACGCTGTATGTAATGTAATAAGAACATAAGAACATAAGGAGTCTGCAATAGGCCGGTTGGCCTGTGCATGGCAGCTCCTGTCGAAAGTTACTACCACTCTCCATCATCCATGAATCTATCTAGCCTCCTTTTGAAACTCTCCAGCGTTCCAGCACTTACTACAAAGTTGCTAAGCTTGTTCCACTCGTCCACCACCCTATTTGTGAGCCAGTTCCTTCCTATCTCCCTCCTAAACCTAAACTTATCCAACTTAAATCCGTTGCTCCGAGTCCTATCCTGCTCGGATATTATAAGAACTTTATCTATATCGCCTTTATTGATTCCTTTCACCCACTTAAATACTTCTATCATATCTCCCCGCACTCTTCGTCTTTCTGGGAATGCAAGTTAAGTTTCTTTAACCTATCCTGATATGGAAGGTTTCTAAGCCCCGGAATAATTTTCGTCATTCTTCGCTGCACCGACTCTACTGAATTGATATCCATTCTATAATAAGGGCACCAGAACTGAACCGCATAATGGAGGTGCGGCCTGACTAGCGCAAGATATAGTTGCAATAAGACCTCTGCACTCTAATTACTTACTCTGTTTGCCTTATTTCGAACATTAACGCACTGTTTTCTAGGCCGTAGGTCCGGGCTTACAAGTACCCCTAGGTCTCTTTCACAAGTCGACTTCTCTAGGTTGATGTTGTTAAGGCTGTATACATTATAAGTATTTGTTCTTCCAATATTAAGTACGCTGCACTTGCTGGTGTTGAATTTTATTTGCCATTTTTCAGACCACCCCTGCAGTTTATTTAGATTCTCCTGTAATGCATTTGCATCCTGCCCTGAATTAATTTGCCACCCTATTTTGGTGTCATCCGCAAACTTGCTTATGTCACTGCTGATCCCAGTATCTAAATCGTTTATGTAGATTATGAACAAGAGTGGGCCTAGTACTGACCCCTGGGGAACCCCACTGGTTACACGGCCCCACTCAGATTTAACACCATCTACGCTGACCCTCTGCGTTCTATCGGTGAGCCATGGTTCAACATCCTCCTCTTGGGGTCACAGGATCACATCAAGAGTAGCTCCCTCTTCTAGCTTATTTTACCTGATAATTAAATATCCTAAACGCTATACCTGGGGGTTGATTTGGTTAGGTTGGATTAGGTTAAGTTGGATTAGGTTAGGTTTGATTTGGTTTGGTTAGGTTAGGTTATCGTTGGTTACACTGGGTTAGGTGAAATTCGGTTTGGTTTGGTTAGATTGGCGTTAGGGTTGGTTAGGTTAGGTTAGGTTAGGTTAGGTTGGCTTAGGTTAGGTTAGGTTAGGTTAGATTTGATTAGGTTAGGTTAGGTTAGGTTAGGTTAAGTTAGGTTGGCTTAGGTTAGATTTGATTAGGTTAGGTTAGGTTAAGTTGGTTCATTTTAAGATGAATCAATAAGCTGGGTGGAGTCTAAGCTTGAGGTGTTGCAGATCTTATACCAAGCTTACTTCTCTGGCTGGGGATGAGAAAGCATACTGTTTACCATTTACGTCCTTGTTACAACACAGCGGTAGTTTGGATTGGGCAGTTTAAATCCTGTCTCTCAATAATTCACTCAGACAGAAACATCACCTACGGATCTATACAAAATCTAGACCCCTTTTTACGACCCGTACTGACGTCGTGATGGAAGGAATGGTCGTAAGAGGGAGATATTTTCCTAGGTGAATTGTTCTTAGTTTGTGACGTTGGTGGAGTATTGGTTGACACGTACTGCTGTAGGTTGGTGGGTGAGGGAGGGGTGTGTGTGGGGGAGGGAGGGGTGCTACTGTCTCTCACACACCTGTAATCACCTCACCCATCACCACCACCACCTCATCACCGAACTGGTTATCTCGACGGAGGATGATACCACCTCCCATCTCTCTCCCCTCCCCCTTCTCTTCTCCCCTCCCCTCTCTTCTCTCACCCTCCCCTATCGCATTTAATGACATAATCCGTCTTGTTAATGGGAGAAATGTGTGCGGTCAGTGTCAAGGTATACTGTGGCTGTTGGTGTGTCACATTAATGACCTGAAATGACCTGGCTTCATGCACGAGGTCAGATGCCCCTCCCCCTCCCACGTACATTCTCAACTCTCACGGATCAGAACAACTTGGTGTGTACAGTAACCTACTAATACGGACAGTTCCACGGACGCTTTTAGACAGTTCCACGGACGCTTTTAGACAGTTCCACGGACGCTTTTAGACAGTTCCACGGACGCTTTTAGACAGTTCCACGGACGCTTTTAGACAGTTCCACGGGCGATTTTAGACAGTTCCACGGACGCTTTTAGACAGTTCCACGGACGCTTTTAGACAGTTCCACGGACGTTTATAGACAGTATCCGACATCTATTGTGAATATAAGTTAAAGAATCAAGTCTTTCTCTACATCAAAGTACCGTTGTCTTATCCGAGGGTTGGCGACCACAGTCCTCCACTCTAAACGTTCTTGGGCTTTCCGATATATTGAGCAAAAACTATATACGGTCTTCACTCTCCACTTAATCCATTAGTTGGGGGGTATTCACAGCTAACGGACCCTCGATATAACGGACATTCATCTCTATAGTTCATCAGATGGACGTTTAACATATAACGGACCCTCGATATAATGTACTTTCCTCTCCATATAGTTCGTTTAATAAAGGTTTTACTGTATTTAGATATATATATTTTTTTTAGGGGATTTTCCATAACATATAAAGGACTACAGAAAATCAGATCAATTTTACTCTTCTTTGTTTTTCCTTTTTTTCCTCTAAATTGATGATGTAAAAATATATAGAATTTCCTCTGGCAACATAATGATGGAGCTGAGGTATACAATTGTATGCGGTCAACCAGGTCGTTACTGATGTAGTAACGACCTGGTGAGATAAAGGGCGATTCTGAAACTTGAGGAGCAGTCGTGTATAAGCTGGAGATAAGGTTAGGTTAAGTTAGGTTAGGGTAGATAAGGTTAGGTTAGGTTAGATAAGGTTAGGTTAGGTTAGGTTGGGGTAGATAAGGTTAGGCCATGTTAGGTTAGGTTAAATTAGGTTAGGTTAAATTAGGTTAGGTTAGGCCCTATTGAGATTGGATTTAATTTAAAACGCCTTCGTATGAGTTTTTGTGAGATAAACATGAAAAAGAAATATTTTATGATTTTTTTTAATGTATGTAAATTAGAAATACATTCATGTGTTTTAAGTGTAGAATAACGCATGCAGAGACTAGGTGTAGTGAGAGGTGAGGGAGGGAGTGTGTAGGTGTAGTGAGGGGTGAGGGAGGAAGTGTGTAGGTGTAGTGAGGGGTGAGGGAGAGTGTAGGTGTAGTGAGAGGTGAGGGAGGGAGTGTGTAGGTGTAGTGAGAGGTGAGGGAGAGTGTAGGTGTAGTGAGAACGAGTGTGTGAGAGAGACAGAGACAGACAGGCAAAGGGAGAGAGAGGAGAAAAGTAACCAGAAAGAGACAGAGAGAAATAAAAACAGAATTAGTGAAACGAGATCGAGAGACAGGATGCGAATAAGAGAGTTACACAGACAGACAGACAGACAGACAGACAGACAGACACCTCAAATACAACATACTTTCCTGGATTAAGACAAAGAGGATGTAATTTTATGTAGGGGGATGTTTTGGGGGATAAATTTCCTCACTTTTATAAGAGGGGTACAGCAGGTGGTTCTCTGTAATCTGCTTATATATTTTGTATTCAGGTATTTATTGATGTTACTTATGTTGTTTTTGTGTACTGTGCTGTTGTTGTTATTTTATTATTATTATTGTTATTATTATTATTATTATTAGTAGTAGTAGTAGTAGTAGTAGAAGTAGTAGTAGAAGTAGTAGTATTTATCCTTTATAAACAAGAATTCGCAGATGCCATTGCTCTAAGGTACGGTCGGCCAGTAGAAGGTTTGCCCTCCCAATGCGTGTGTGGCTATTCCTATGATGGCGATCACGCCATGATGTGCAAGGAAGGGGGTTTCGTATGCATGAGGCATGACGAAGTAAGGGATCTAACAGCAAATCTACTGAGGGAAATATGCCACGACGTCATGGTGGAACCGCCCCTCCTTCTTGGACGGTGAGAACCTTCCTCACAGGACTTCAAACACATCCAACGAAGCCCATGTGGACGTCAGTGGTCGAGGAATCTGGACGCGGGGACAGCGAGCCTTTTTTAACAAAAGGAATTTTGATCCCATGGCCGCATGTCACCGTAACTTAGCTCTCGATGCTGCACACAGGAGGAACGAGAACGACAAGATAAGGGCATAGGGGAGAGAATTCAGAATGTTGATCAAGGCAGCTTCACTCCTCTAGTGTTTACAACCTCTGGTGGGATGGGACCAAGTGCAAGATGCTTCTACGCCAGACTCGCGGAGGTGATATCCGAACAGAAGCAGCAGCCCAGAAGTTATGTCACAGCCTGGATGAGATGTCGACTGTCCTTCTCTGTCCTTCGGTCGGCTTTGCTCTGCCTCAGGGGAACGAAAGCATCGACCCCAAAGCCGACAACAGTTGCAGATATTGACTGTGAGGCAACAGTCACTGAATGCCGCATAGATCAGCGGCTCAACTAACTCAACACAGCTAGGATAGCTACTTATGTATTAGGATATTTAATATTAAGGTAATAAAATGGTGGCGAAGGTGTGGCTATTGGGGGAGGCTGGAGGCCACGTTAAAAAACAAAACAAAAGGAGTAGTAGTGGTAGTAGTTATTATTATTATTATTATTATTATTATTATTATTATTATTATTATTATCATTATTATTATTATTATTATTATTATTATTATTATTATTATTATTATTATTATTATTATCATTATTATTATTATTATTATTATTATTATTATTATTATTATTATTATTATTATTATCATTATTATTATTATTATTATTACTGTTTCTTACTATATATATTATTTGTTACATTATTATTGTTATATATTTTTGTTAAATTGTTTGTTTTTGTTTACAGATCGACATCGGGGAACAGCGTCACTTGGGGTAAATATTAACAGTTAATAGTTCCAGCGTCTCATGGTGGAGGAGTGTTATAACGGGCACCTGTAGGAAGACGGGCGTAGCGGGTGTTGTGGCGGTGTTGTGGGGGAGGTGTTGTGGTGACGGTGTTGTGGCGGTGTTGTTGTGGCGGTGTTGTGGTGGAGGTGTTGTGGTGGTGGAGAGAGATTTGAACGTGGAGAAAATGACTGGTGAGATAAGGAGATAGAGAGAGAGAGATAGAGAGAGAGAGAGAGAGAGAGAGAGAGAGAGAGAGAGAGAGAGAGAGAGAGAGAGAGAGAGAGAGAGAGAGAGAGAGAGAGAGAGAGAGAGAGTCCCCCCTTCCTTTATTTTTTGTAGTCAGTACATAAGGAACCATTATGGCAGCCATTACTGTACTTAACTGTACCTTTACTTCCCCCAGCTGTCAAATTACCATAACGATGCCCTGGGTGGGAACCAATCACCCTCTAGTACAGGAGGCGAGAACTGTATCCACACGACCACTACACCCAGTACATACAAATTAATGCTTTGTTAACTATGAGACGCGAGCGTTCTAGTTATGCCTCGAGCTTCATGGGGTGGAGGGGTGGGGGGGACGGAGTGCGAATAAAATATTCTAAATTAATAATTACATTTAACCTGGGGTAAATCTGTCTGGTGGTGATGTGGTGTAGTGTGGTGGTGGTGCGGTAGAGGTGTTGGTGTGGAGGTTGTGGTGTGGTGTGGTGTGGTAGTTGTGGTGGTAGTGGTAATGGTGTGTTAGTTGTGTTGTGGTGGTAATGGTGGGTTGGTAATGGTGGTGGTGGTGTGGTAGAGATATGGTAGTAGTAGTGGTGGTGGTAGTATGGTAGGGATATGGCAGTAGTAGGTAGGGATATGGTACAGGTGTGCTGCGGTTATGGTCTCACCTGGTGTGAAATTGTGTACAGTATGTGACCTGAGGCAAGAAATGAGACATTAACCTGTTAATTACTCGTGTTGGTAACTCTTATTATTAGTGATGTTTGTGACTTATTGTTACAGGTGTTTGTGATGTTATTATTATTATTATTATTATTATTATTATTATTATTATTATTATTATTATTATTATTATTATTATTATTATTATTGATATGGCTGTACTCTGTGTGGCGTTACCTTTACTTCTGACGTTTTTTGCGAGTATTCACCGTTCAGGTCACATGTGTGTGTGTGTGTGTGTGTGTGTTTGTTGTCTCAGGTGTGTTGCAGCTTAATGTTGGTAGTGGTAGGTGTGGTAATAACATCTAGCTGTTAAGAGTGGGTAGTGGAGAGGAGACAGAGGGTGGGAGGCTGACTTGCTGAGCCCTTACACGTGTATCTGTAACATACACAGTCCACGCAGTGTTGAAATAACTGGTCTGGGAGTATTACCTGACAGACAACAGACCATAGAATATTAACAGACAACAGGCAGGAGAACATTAACTTAACAGACATACAGGTGTGTTTGCTTGTCATTACACAGCGTCAGTGAACAAGGTGTGTGTGTGTGTGTGTGTGTGTGTGTGTGTGTGTGTGTGTGTGTGTGTGTGTGTGTGTGTGTGTGTGTGTGTGTGTGTGTGTGTGTATGTGTGTCACTAACAAGCGGCCGCTGTATCTCCCGTGTGTACTCAGACCTCGGAAATTATATCTTTATTTACTTTTATTTCCCGCAGGTTAGGTTAGGTTAGGTTAGGTTAAAATGTTAATTCCTGGGACATAATGAAGTTAAACCGGAGTAATAGGTCGTGTTGAAGGGATCCTGGTTGGGTACACACCTCACCATCTGCTATTGGCTCTAATAGCAAGGAGGACATGTCAGTGTTCACAAAATACATACGAACAAAAATATCACATAATCTTGAATAAAAGTGAACTATCTTCCTTTTAAAATACTTTCAATATTTTCACCTGAATACTTACTTTGTATTGACATAAAAAATAATTCTCTTTTCTCTCGGGGAGGGATGTTGGGGCAGCGGGAGATGTTGAGGGGAGAGGTGTGTGAGTTGTGGGTGTGTGGGGGCAGCGGGAGGAGATGTTGGGGAGGTGGCGAGAGATTGTGGGTGTGGGGAGACATGGGGATGTGAGGGAGGTGTGTGGGGTGTGGGTGTGTGGGGCAGCGGGAGGATGTTGAGGGAGGGTGTGTGAGTTGTGGGTGTGCTGGGCAGCGGGAGGATGTTGAGGAGGGTGTGTGAGTTGTGGGTGTGGGGCAGCAGGAGGAAGTTGAGGGAGGGGTGTGTAAGTTGTGGGTGTGGGGCAGCGGGAGGATGTTAGGGGAGGGTGTGTAAGTTGTGGGTGTGGGGCAGCGGGGATGTTGAGGTGTGTGAGTTGTTGTGGGTGTGTGTGGGGCAGCGGGAGGAAGTTGAGAGGTGTGTAAGTTGTGGATGTGGGGCAGCGGGAGGATGTTGAGGGAGGGTGTGTGAGTTGTGGGTGTGCAAGGGCAGTGGGAGGGATGTTGGGGAGGGTGTGTGGTAGGTGTGCTGGGGCAGCGGGAGGAAGTTGAGGGAGGGTGTGTAAGTTGTGGGTGTGGGGCAGGGAGGATGTTGAGGGAGGGGTGTGTGTGTAGAGATTGGGTGTGGGGCAGCGGGAGGATGTTGAGGGAGGTGTGTAAGTTGGGTGTGGGGCAGCGGGGAGGATGTTGAGGGTGTGAGTTGTGGGTGTGGGGCAGCAGGAGATCTTGAGGAGGTGTGTAGGGTTGGTGTGGGTGTGTGGGGCAGCGAAGGAGGATGTTGAGGAGGTGTGCTTGTAAGTTGTGGGTGTGGGGCCTTGGGGAGGATGTTGAGGAGGGTGTGTAAGTTGTGGGTGTGGGGCAGCAGGAGGGATGTTGAGGGTGTGTGAGTTGTGGGTGTGGGGCAGCGGGGGAGGATGTTGAGGGAGGGTGTGGTTGTGGGTGTGTGGGGCAGCGGGAGGATGTTGAGGAGGTGTGTAAGTTGTGGGTGTGGGGCAGCGGGAGGATGTTGGGGAGGTGTGTAAGTTGTGGGTGTGGGAGCAGCTGGAGGTGTAGGGTTGTGGGTGTGGGGCAGCGGGAGGGATGTTGAGGAGGGTGTGTAAGTTGTGGGTGTGGGGCAGCAGGAGGATGTTGAGGAGGGTGTGTGAGTTGTGGGTGTGGGGCAGCGGGAGGAAGTTGAGGGAGGGTGTGTAAGTTGTGGGTGTGGGGCAGCGGGAGGATGTTGAGGGAGGTGTGTGGAGTTGTGGGTGTGGGGCAGCGGGAGGATGTTGCTGAGGAGGGTGTGTGTGGCGGGAGGGATGTTGAGGAGGGTGTGTAGGTTGTGGGTGTGAGGCAGCGGGAGTTGAGGGAGGGTGTGTAAGTTGTGGGTGTGGGGCAGCGGGAGGATGTTGGGGAGGGTGTGTAAGTTGTGGGTGTGGGGCAGGGGAGGATGTTGAGAGGGTGTGTAAGTTGTGGGTGTGGGGCAGCAGGGAGGAGATGTTGAGGGAGGAGGTGTGTGAGTTGTGTGGGTGTGGGGCAGCGGGAGGATGTTGAGGGAGGGTGTGTAAGTTGTGGGTGTGGGGCAGCGGGAGGGATGTTGAGGGAGGGTGTGTAAGTTGTGGGTGTGGTGGGGAGGATGTTGAGGGGGAGGTGTGTAAGTTGTGGGTGTGTGGGGCAGGAGGATGTTGAGGTATGTGAGTTGTGGGTGTGGGGCAGCAGGAGGATGTTGAGGGAGGGTGTGTGTGAGTTGTGGGTGTGGGGCAGCAGGAGGAAGTTGAGGGAGGGTGTGTAAGTTGTGGGTGTGGGGCAGCAGGAGGATGTTGAGGGAGGGTGTGTAGGGAGTTGTGGGTGTGGGGCAGCAGGGGAGAGATGTTGAGGAGGGTGTGTAGCAGCAGGAGGGATGTTGAGGGGAGGGTGTGTAAGATTGTGGGTGTGGGGCAGCGGGAGGAAGTTGAGGGAGGGTGTGTGAGTTGTGGGTGTGGGGCAGCGGGAGGATGTTGAGGGAGGGGGAGGATGTTGAGGGAGGGTGTGTGGCAGCGGGAGGATGTTGAGGGAGGGTGTGTAAGTTGTGGGTGTGGTGGTGATGTAGGGGAAGAGTGAGTGGTATTGACAGCTCCCAAACAGGGAGGTACTACCGCCTGGGAAGATATTGGAAGCATAATGTGTTGTCTAATGGTAGACCCTACTGCTATATGGCATCACAGAAAATTGTGACCAAGTCTCAGGTTGCTGATCTGACTTTCTGCCTCATTTACACACAATTGCAGGGTCTCAATTGTTTCTCTTACTTTGACAACACAACATACATACTGTATATTGTTTCTCACTATTGATTTTTATTTTTTACTTTATTCATTTATGGTTATTATCACTATGATTATTGTTTTATTTTTTATTAATTTTTTATTAATTATTATTATTATTATTATTATTATTATTATTATTATTATTATTATTATTATTATTATATTTTCGCCCCCCAGGCCCCGATGTGGGTCAGTGACCTGTGCCCGGGTGGGGTAATTCTGCAAAAAAAAAAAGGCCTAAATCCCACCCCAGGAGTGTCTTGCTACCAACAGCTTAAGAGCCAACCCTATGGAGGAGCCGGTATGTGTGTGGGGGGGCAGGGGGATCCTGAAAAGGTGTTCTTGTTGTCTGTTTGTTTATCCGTGTGTTTTGTCTGTACCACTCAGTCGATCTGTGTGTGTATGTGTCTGTCAGTCAGTTTTAGTATATCCTCCCAGACACATACATGAAGTTAGATCATGTGTATATACTTCACACTGAGGCTCATCTGCTTTTGTCAATGATCTGCCCACCACCAAGAGATTAACAGACACCGTTGAATGTTAAATCACATCACAGTTGTATAGGAGAACAGACTGTGAAGCTATACCTCAGCGCCTCCATGGACTAAAACTAAGACTCCATGTACAGTGTGGAGATAATGAGGCTGGGGAGAGTATCATGAGAGTATTATAAGAGTCTCTCCCAAGCTATAAGACTGACGGACCCCTGACAAACACGACAATACCTTCCTGATTATAACAAGATTAAACTGTTCTCGGGCTCAGAGAGTTTAACATGCATTAACAAAGAGAACTAGTTTATTATCCCGAGTCAACCAACGGGAGGTGGGTGGGGGGGGGGAGGAGGGGGGTGGGAGGTGGTGTGGGGGAAGAGGAGTGGTTGGAGGAGGGGGTGGGGGGGAGTGGGCTAGGGAGGGAGAGGGGTGGTTGGAGGAGGTGGTTGGGAGGGAGGGGGTGGGGAGGGAGGGGGGGTGTGGGGAGGGAGAGGGGGTGGTTGGGAGGGAGGGGGGGTGGGGAGGGAGGGGAGGAGGTAACTGTGAGAGGGGTGGGGTTGGAGGAGGGGGTGTGGGAGGGAGGGGGGTGGGGAGGGAGAGGGGGGTGGTTGGAGGAGGTGGTTGGAGGAGGGGGGTGTGGGGAGGGAGAGGGGTGTGGGGGTGGTTGGAGGAGGGGGTGGGAGGGGAGGGGGGGGGGTGGGAGGGAGAGGGGTGGTTGGAGGAGGGGGGTGTGGGGAGGGAGGGGGTGTGGGGAGGGAGAGAGGGAGGGGAGGGGAGGAGGTGGTTGGAGGAGGGGGTGGAGGGAGAGGGGGTGTGGCAGGGGGTGGTTGGAGGAGGGGTGTGGGAGGGAAGGGGGTTGTGGCAGGGGTGGTTGGAGGAGGGGGTGTGGGAGGGAGGGGCTGTGGGTAGGGGGTATGGAGGAGGGGTGTGGAGGGAAGGGGGCTGGTAGGGGTGGCTGGAGGAGGGGGTGGGAGGGAGAGGGCTGTGGGCAGGGGTGGAAGTTGGAGGAGGGGGTGGGAGGAAGGGGCTGTGGCAGGGGGTGGTTGGAGGAGAGGGTGTGGAGGAAGGGGGCTGTGGCAGGGGGTGGTTGGAGGAGGGGGGTGGGAGGGAGAGGGGCTGTGGCAGGGGGTGGTTGGAGGAGGGGGTGTGAGGGGAGGTAGCTGTGGCAGGGGGTGGTTGGAGGAGGGGGGGTATATTATTATTTTTCTCCCCGTCACCCCACACAGGCGGATAAAACAGGAGGGCGGTGAAAAAGACCCAAGTTTGTTTTTTTGTTTTTACCAAGACTATAAGAGCAGCCAAATATAGTTCTCACCCTCGTCAACAACCTTATTGTCTCCCGCCCAGGCAGTCAATAAGACATCTCCTGGTTGTTAGAAAGGAAGGGTATTTAAGGTGACTAACTGGGTCTCGTTGGTGACTTAATTGGTGAACTTGAGGGATTGGTGTGTTCATAGGTGTAATTACAGGGACTGGTGATTAATGAGTTAACTACAGTGATTGGTGACAGTAACCATGATTAAGTAACTAGTATCGGTAACAGTGTACAGGTCGCGTCACACACCACACACACGTTACTGAGAGAGGTAATAATAACATTTGAGACTCTGGTAATATTGGATCTATAAAGTAACCAAGACTTACATATTATAAAACCACAAAAAGATGGTGGTGATGGTGGTGATGGTGGTGATGGTGTGTGGTGGTGATGTTGGGGTATGTTGGTGTTGTTGGTGGTGGAATGTGGTGGTATTGGGATGTGTTTGTATTGATGTTTTCGGTGGTGGTAGAATGTGGTGGTGGTGGTGGTGGTGATGAAGCTGCCCACGCCACCATTGTTATGTGAGAGATGAGTGACAGCCGCTGCTTCTCCACGTGCATCTCACTGTGCCTCGATAATGTGGCTCATTCATTACCTAGCTCAGGGAGTATGACCACCATCCACAGGTACAACCCTCCTCCTCCACCCATCCCCCTGAGCTACGAACAGCATCACGTGTATTCTCCTCTCAGGGCTACCAATAACCTGAGGTGCGTCCCTGGTAATTAATCTGCATCCCTGATTACATTCAGGTGTATTGATAGCCAGGTGGGGTGCGGCGGCCTAGTGGATATAACACTGTCTTCCTGAGCCAGCGGTAACCGGCCCTAGCCCACCATCCAGCCACTGAGGGGGGCACCCCGAGTCGACCCAGCTGCATAATGTGTCTTATTTTATAATCGGGGAAAAGACGGATGGTAGAGGATGTCCTTGTGTTAGGCTTAGTTCCGTGTGCTGTAGCCACCCTGCATCAGGGTAATGTGAACCACGTTTAGTAAACAGGTGAAGGGTGTAGCCTATTCACCTCCCCTTGTCAACCTACCATCAGCCCGGCCTGGCGATTATCAGTAACTTATACTGGATTATCCCGTAAATAAAACGACGAGCAAACACGCCTCATCTAGTCACAGTATCTCAGGGAATATATTAATGAAAACTCCGCCGGATATCATCACTTAGTTAAGATTTCAACTCACTCGTCGTCTCGAGAAACACAAAACTTAAACTGTTATGTAAAGTTTTACTCGACATCAACATATATCCAGTAGCATCCTCCTCACACTCTTAGGACAACGGGAGCTGTTGACAAATTATTCCAGCAACAAAATAACAGTTTCCTCATCACCAGCAACATGATAATAGAACACCTGTACCAGTTATAACAGAATTGACCTAATAAGCTGACACAAAAACGATATAATACAGGTACACTAACGAGCTGTAGTGTTCTCCCTGATAACGAGTTAATGGCTCGTTCCAGTGGTGTTCAGCCTTTAGATTAATGGACACGTATCTTGAGACAATGTTTTCCTCTTACTTATGTCCACGTGTAAACAAAGACGATAAGTTAATGTGGCTCTACAACTGTTGATGTATAAATGTTAACTCTAATCCAGGGTAGAGGAGAGAGAGAGAGAGAGAGAGAGAGAGAGAGAGAGGCCAATATTCCTTCCTTTTCACATATGCCTACGAAGAAATGAGCTCCAAGTTATTCGTCTTCATTAAGTGGTAATATAGTAGTAGTAGTAGTAGTAGTAGTAGTAGTCGGTGAGTCAGAGGTAATAGTGGTGGTAGTTGAGTCACCTGGGGAAATAATGTACACACTCCCGCCTCGCTCTCGTCTGTACTAACTAATTGATGTGACAAACGAGGCTAGCGTACCATGACTACTGTATTGTAATTATGTGCACCGTGTGTGTGTGTGTGTGTGTGTGTGTGTGTGTGTGTGTGTGTGTGTCCAAACATTAATATACAGATGAGTTAACTAAAAACAACAACAAGACCTTGACCTAGTTACTACAATACATTGAAACCTCTATATAACGGACTATATGGGTGAAGGTGGTCCGGTAAATGCGAAATCTCCAAATAACGGATTGTATGGGTGATGCTAGTTCGTTAGTTCGAAGTCCGTTAGATGTGAGAGAAAGGAAAGAAAAAAGAAAGAAGGAAGGAAGAAAAGGAAGAAAGGAAGAAAAGAAGGAAGGAAGAAAAGAAGAAAGGAAGAAAAGAAGGAAGGAAGAAAGGAAGGAAAGAAGGAAAGAAGAAAAGAAGAAAGGAAGGAAGAAAAGAACGCAGAAACAAGAGAGATGGAGACGAGAGAAAATAAACTCGTGGAATATAAAAAAACTAAAAAAAAAAATCTATGTAAACTCGAGAAAAACCTAATGAAAATGTCACTCCTATTCGATTTAAGATATTAAATACTCCAGCAACTGTAACAAAGAAACAAATAGACAAAAACAAACAAACAAACACTGAGATTAACTAAGAGACTAGAAGCTGTTTTTTCAAGGCTATTATTCTTCGTCTTCCTGGGAAGGGTGGCTTAAAAATGCATGCTTTCTGTCCGTCTGTCTGTCCGTCCCTCTGTGTGTGTGTGTGTGTGTGTGTGTGTGTGTGTGTGTGTGTGTGTGTGTGTGTATTTGTAAGCATGTTATAGCTAGTTATATGCCAGACCCCTTGTTTATTTTAGTATATATTGGAGATATAAAATGTAAATGAAGACGAAACAACTGACCTGTGTTCTTTGACCTTGATTAACGGGGTCACCAATATGTGGTTAAGGTATTGATCCAGTGCACATAATGTTGAAAACTGATTGTCATTATCTCTCGGCGTTTATGACTCACAGCTGTTCGAACTTTGCCCAAGAAGTTTACAAGAAAAAAAGTGAAGAGTAGGATGATTTTGGGCGGTGGGTGAGAGGTGAGTGGTGATAAAGCCCTACCGCTGGTGTAGGATGTGGCGGCTGTTGTCATAATGAACTACAGACTTGTTAGCTTGTGGCTGGATATTTTATTTGTTTATTTATTTATTTTTTGCTAATTCTCTGGGTTTTTATTTAATTTACTAGGGATTTTTTGCCATTGTCGTGAAATTTTATCAACTGGGTTTTTTTGTTGCCAGTGTCAGGAAAATATGTCAATAATGTCTTAAGATTTACTGTTCTTGTCTGGGTATTTTTAGCTTGTGACTACAGTAACTCAGACCTGGTGGTTGATGGTGTCCCCTGACCTTTAGTAGGCCACGGGAATGTCCATGTCACTCGTCTGGCCGCCGTGAGTGACCGGGAGGAGTTGGCCAGCCCAAGATTTTGATACTATGAGGAGGAACAATAACCACGTTACTGTGAGTGACGGGTGACAGGCCAGCCGTCACTCACCACGCGCTACCAGAGGCGATCTATGGCTCTCTTATCTTAAAACAACAGCGTTTGCGACAGGACCGCTAGGCTACAGTACAAGGGACAGCAATGTGTGGGACTGTTAACACCAAGGGCTGTATCAAGGATCGTTAACACCGAGGACCGTTAACACCATGAACCGTTAACATTAAGGACCATTAACACCAAAGACCGTCAACACCGAGGGCTGTACCAGGGACCGTTAAAACCAAGGACTGTATCAAGTCCGTTAACACTAATGACCGCACCAAGGGCCGCTAACACCAATGACTGTATCAAGGACCGTTAACACCAAGAACTATATCAAGGACCGTTAACAACCAAAGACCGTTAACACCGAGGGCTGTACCAGGGACCGTTAACACCAAGGACTGTATCAAGTCCGTTAACACTAATGACTGCACCAAGGGCTGCTAACATCAAAGACTGTATCAAGGACCGTTAACACCAAGAACTATATCAAGGACCGTTAACACCATAGACCGTTAACACCAAGGACTATACCAAGGACCGTTAACACCATGGACCGTTAATACCAAGGACTATATCAAGGACCGATAACACCAAGGACTATATCAAGGACCGTTAACACCATGGACCGTTAACACCAAGGACCATGAACATATTTAGGATTTTTTATAAATTACATCATGATCTCAAATTGGTCTCTGGATTTTATCTCTTATATTATCGATTTTTGGTCATTTTTTTTTGAGAGATGATGACCACAATTTATGAGAGTCTAGCATTCTGGATTTTGGTCACGTCTTTATCTGAGAAAATTCTGGTTAAAGGTCGTGTCTCCTTGTTACTATGGACGCCGCTAGAGTGCTCACAGTCGAACACGTATACAGACAGACAGATGGACTGAACCAACAGACAGACAGACAGACAGGATATTGAACCCTCCTCCTCACTCTTCACTACTCTTCCTCCTCCTCCTTCCTTACCTCACTCCATTCCGTCCTGGTAGTTTAACTTTTTTCTTTTTTAATTCAACCAGGAAGGGAGTGTGGTGTGAGGCTCTGAGTGGGAGAACTGCTGGAGCGACGGTGGCGGCAGCAGCACGGGGGACCGGGCGCGTTGACATCACTCTTGTAACACACACACAGGCACTCACTCTCTCTGTCACTCTCACACACACACACACACAGGCACTCACTCTCACATACACTCACATATACAGTACAGTATACACACACACATACGGGAACTCACTCCTCATTTCACTAACACTTGTACCAAACTTGTGTCGACTTCTTCGAAAGTTTAGTGGGATTTAAAGACTTTGCTTAGAGATCGAGTTGCTTAGTTATAGAGAAGGCCAGACGGGCGGGGCAGTTGTCTGCTTGGACCAATCACCAAACTCAAAATCACCACCGTGTTATGGCTGCCTCTGATACAGTCATAGAAGCACGCAAGCAATACCCTCTTTAGGCTAAACGGTAGCATCATGAGGAAGGGGATAGTAAATAAGTCATTGTTAAAAGAATACCACGAACAGAAACACTAAACCACACAATCCAATTCAAACCTAACCCCAAATTACCCTTGGTTAGGTTAGGTTCGTGTTGTGTGCTCTCGGGGTAAGGGAGAGTTGGTTTAGCTGTGGTATTGTTGCAGCAGTGAGAGTCTCTGTGGGTACTCACCATGTCTGAGGCGAGGATGAGCGTGTGGTGACGAGGAGTGGCGAAGGTGGGTGAGCTGAGTGGATGCTAGGCCTCACCTGTTGCTGCTGGAGAGTGTGTGATCCAGCCCGCCCTCACCCCGCTCTTATACCCGACACCACCTGCGCGTCCACGCCTCCCTTCCTGCCACTCCTCCTACTACTCCTACTGCTCCTACTGTTCCCCGTCCTCCTCCTCCTACTGCTACTGTTACTCCTCCTCCACATCATCTTCGTCTTCATTCTCTTTTTCTTTCTTCTTCCTCATTTTCCTCCTGTTATTTTAATTCCTCCTTCTTCTTCCGATCTTCCCAATTCTTCTCCTCTTTCTCTTGGTCTTCTCGATCCTTCTTCTTCGCCTCCTCTCATCCTCCCCCTCCTGTACAACCCCCACTCATAAACACCCCCCCACCACCCCCCCTCCCTCCTTTCTACTGTTGGTACTGCTTATGCCACCCGCCCACACGTAAACGACCCCTGCCCACACGTCACACCCACCGCCCTCACCACCCCCACACCCCTTCACCCCTCTATTGCTGTCCACACACTGTACCGCCCACACTTATGCCCTCACACCCACTTCTTTACCCAATTCCCACACCACCACCCCATTCCACCCACGCACCCACCCACTCCAGCTGTTACCCACCACCCCCATCCACCACAGCGCTACCCACACCACCCACACCACCCACACCACCCACACCACCCACACCACCCACACTACCCACACACCCACACCACCACCCACACCACCCACTGCCACCCACACACCCACCCACACCACCCCACACTACCCACACCACCCACCTTGCCTGACTTCGATTCACCAAGATTCTTAGAAATATTATTCTTCAATAAGATTAACCTTTTTTGAGGACGATGGTTTAAGCTTCTGCTTGAGGACGATGGTTTAAGCCCTTTGAGGACGTGGTTTAAAGCTTTTTGAGGACGAGATGCGTTTAAGCTGTACCCCCTTTGAGGACGATGTTTTAAGCTTACCCCCTTTGAGGACGATGATTTAAGCTTACCCCGTTTGAGGTCGATGTTTTCTGTACCGTTTGAGGACGATGTTTGCTGTACCCCTTTGAGGACGATGACTGTCCTTGAGGACGATGTTTAAGCTGTACCCCTTTGAGGACGATGGTTTAAGCTACCTACTTTGGGACGATGGTTTAAGCTGTACCTTTGAGGACGATGGTTTAAGCTGTACCCGTTTGAGGACGATGTTTTAAATGTACCCCGTTTGAGGACGATGTTTGCTGTACCCTTTGAGGACGATGATTTAAGCTGTACCTTTGAGGACGATGTTTAAAAATTCCCTTTGAGGACTTATGATTTAAGCTGTACCCTTTGAGGACGATGATTTAAGTGTACTTTTGAGGACGATGTTTTAAGTTGTACCCTTTGAGGACGATGGTTTAAGCTGTTGCCCCTGTTTGAGGACGATGTTTGCTTGTACCCCGTTTGAGGACGATGTTTTGGCTGTACCCTTTGAGGACGATGTTTTTAAGCTGTGCAGGACGATGATTTAACCCTTTGAGGACGATGTTTTAAGCCGTACCCCTTTGAGGACGATGTTTTGCTTTTTTTGAGGACGATGGTTTAAGCTCGAGAGGACGATGGTTTGGCTGTACCTTGAGGACGATGGTTTGCTGTACCCGTTTGAGGACGATGTTTGTTACCCCGTTTGAGGACGATGTTTTTAAGCTGTACCTTTGAGGACGATGATTTAAGCCACCCTTTTGAGGACGATGATTTAAGCTGTACCCCTTTGAGGACGATGATTTAAGCTGTACCCCTTTGAGGACGATGTTTTAAGCTGTACCCCCTTTGAGGACGATGGTTTAAGCTGTAACCTTTTGAGGACGATGGTTTAAGCTTTGACCCTTTGAGTACGATGATTTAAGCTGCAACCCTTTGAGGACGATGATTTAAGCTGTAACCTTTTGAGGACGATGTTTTAAGCTGTAACCTTTTGAGGACGATGGTTTAAGCTTTGACTCATTGATTACGATGGTTTAAGCCTTAACCCTCTGAGGACGAGGTTTTAAGCTGTAACCTTTTGAGGACAACGGCTTAAGCTTGAGCCCTTGAGTCACCTCCCTAGTTTTATCACTCAAAAATAAAGTGTTATTAAGAAAACGTCTTTGTATGCGACAGTCATGGAGTAATTCTGCCTCCATTTTGAAGTTCTGTTTATTTAGAAGCCATTTTACATGTCCAGAGTCCAGGAATATTTATCAATCGAATAAATCTTCCTGTTTTTTTATTTCCTTTTATTGGTTTGTTATTCATTACACTGGGGTAAATTAACATAGAGCCCCCCGGCTATACTCCATATTTAACAGATGGCAAGCGTATTCGTTGATGCCCAGCCAGGACCGCTCTCATTGGTTGACGTCACGCGTGTGGGCAGAGTTGCAATGACGTCATAAGTGTGGGCCGTGCTGTAGCAACATCACGTGGTGGCGATGTTATAGTGATGTTACACCAGTATGGACGGTGGTAGAGTGATGTTACACTAGTATGGACGGTGGTACAGTGATGTTACACTAGTATGGACGGTGGTACAGTGATGTTACACTAGTATGGACGGTGGTACAGTGATGTTACACTAGTATGGACGGTGGTACAGTGATGTTACAATCAGTATGGACGGTGGTACAGTGATGTTACACTAGTATGGACGGTGGTACAGTGATGTTACTAACTAGTATGGACGGTACAGTGATGTTACACCAGTATGGACGGTGGTACAGTGATGTTACACCAGTATGGACGGTGGTACAGTGATGTTACACTAGTATGGACGGTGGTACAGTGATGTTACACTAGTATGGACGGTGGTACAGTGATGTTAAACTAGTATGGACGGTGGTACAGTGATGTTACACCAGTATGGACGGTGGTACGGTGATGTTACACCAGTATGGACGGTGGTACAGTGATGTTACACCAGTATGGACGGTGGTACAGTGATGTTACACTAGTATGGACGGTGGTACAGTGATGTTACACTAGTATGGACGGTACAGTGATGTTACACCAGTATGGACGGTGGTACAGTGATGTTACACCAGTATGGACGGTGGTACAGTGATGTTACACCAGTATGGACGGTGGTATGATGTTACACCAGTATGGACGGTGGTACAGTGATGTTACACTAGTATGGACGGTGGTACAGTGATGTTAACCAGTATGGACGGTGGTACAGTGATGTTACACCAGTATGGACGGTGGTACAGTGATGTTACACTAGTATGGACAGTGGTACAGTGATGTTACACTGTATGGACGGTGGTACAGTGATGTTACACTAGTATGGACGGTGGTACAGTGATGTTACACCAGTATGGACGGTGGTTCAGTGATGTTACACTAGTATGGACGGTGGTACAGTGATGTTACACCAGTATGGACAGTGGTACAGTGATGTTACACCAGTATGGACGGTGGTACAGTGATGTTACACCAGTATGGACAGTGGTACAGTGATGTTACACCAGTATGGACGGTGGTACAGTGATGTTAACACCAATATGGACGGTGGTGGTACAGTGATGTTACACCAGTATGGACGGTACAGTGATGTTACACTATGGACGGTGGTACAGTGATGTTACACTAGTATGGACGGTGGTACAGTGATGTTTACACTAGTATATGGTACGTGATGGCACCAGTATGGACGGTGGTACAGTGATGTTACACCAGTATGGACGGTGGTACAGTGATGTTACACTTATATGGACGGTGGTACAGTGATGTTACACTAGTATGGACGGTGGTACAGTGATGTTACACTAGTATGGACGGTGGTACAGTGATGTTACACCAGTATGGACGGTGGTACAGTGATGTTACACTAGTATGGACAGTGGTACGGTGATGTTACACCAGTATGGACGGTGGTACAGTGATGTTACACCAGTATGGACGGTGGTACAGTGATGTTACACCAGTATGGACGGTGGTCAGTGATGTTACACTAGTATGGACGGTGGTACAGTGATGTACTCAGTATGGACAGTGGTACAGTGATGTTACACAGTATGGACGGTGGTACAGTGATGTTACACCAGTATGGACAGTGCAGGATGTTACACAGTATGGACGGTACAGTGATGTTACACTAGTATGGACGGTGGTACAGTGATGTTACACCAGTATGGACGGTGGTACAGTGATGTTACACCAGTATGGACGGTGGTACAGTGATGTTACACCAGTTGGACGGTGGTACAGTGATACACTAGTATGGACGGTGGTACAGTGATGTTACACCAGTATGGACGGTGGTACAGTGATGTTACAATCAGTATGGACGGTGGTACAGTGATGTTACACTAGTATGGACGGTGGTACAGTGATGTTACACTAGTATGGACGGTGGTACAGTGATGTTACAATAGTATGGACGGTGGTACAGTGATGTTACACCAGTATGGACGGTGGTACAGTGATGTTACACTAGTATGGACGGTGGTACAGTGATGTTACACCAGTATGGACGGTGGTACAGTGATGTTACACCAGTATGGACGGTGGTACAGTGATGTTACACTAGTATGGACGGTGGTACAGTGATGTTACACCAGTATGGACGGTGGTACAGTGATGTTATATGGACGGTGGTACAGTGATGTTACACTAGTATGGACGGTGGTACAGTGATGTTACACTAGTATGGACGGTGGTACAGTGATGTTACACTAGTATGGACTGGTGGTATGATGTTACACCAGTATGGACGGTGGTACAGTGATGTTACACTAGTATGGACGGTACAGTGATGTTACACTAGTATGGACAATGGTACAGTGATGTTACACCAGTATGGACGGTGGTACAGTGATGTTACACTAGTATGGACGGTGGTACAGTGATGTTACACTAGTATGGACAATGGTACAGTGCATTAAGGCTTTAAATACAGTGAACTATCCCCTTGAGTACAACGACAGTATTTAGAGGTGACGTCATTGGGCTACAGTGGTCTAAGTATTATTCCACCTCCCGAAAATTTCGCTCATGTATTTCATCTTTATTTTGGAATATTCTTAACCTAACCTACCGCCTGGGAAGATATTGGAAGCATAATGTGTTGTCTAATGGTAGACCCTGCTGCCATATGGCATCACAAAAATGTGACCAAGTCCCAGGTTGCTCATCTGACTTTCTGCCTCATTTACACAATTGCAGGGTCTCAATTGTTTCTCTTACTTTGACAACACAACATACATATATTGTTTCTCACTAGTGATTTTTTTTCTTTTTTGTATTTATTTAGGATTTATATATTATTATTATTATTATTATTATTATTATTATTATTATTATTTTCGCCCCCCAGGCGCGGATGTGGGTCAGAGGCCAGGTGCCCCGGTGAGCTCATCCCCGTAAAAATAAATAAATATAATATTAATAATAATAAACTAAACAAGCCTAACCTAACCTAAGTTAATGACTCCAGGATACTGTTCGTACTAATAGAGTATTGTATCAGAAGGTTTTAACTCTGTATACAAAGACGTCTGGTCATTTCTTCTTTTTTTAGGTAAGCGTCATTATTTGGTTTGATCGTGACCTTGAGCATCAGTCTCTTATTGATGCCAGTGTCCAAAAATATAATCTCTTTAAAATTTATTTCATCACCGGGGATTACCATACTGTGAAACCTCCATATAACGGACTTCTCTAACGGATCCTCGATATAACGGACTTTCATATCTTTATAGCTCGTTAGTAGGAGGTTTCAGATCTAACGGACCCTCGATATAACGGATTTTAATATCTTTATAGCTTGTTAGATGGAGTCCTGTTTTGCTGGCAGAACATTACAGAAAAATGACTGGATATCAATTTGGATAATTTTTGCAAGACTGGATTTTTTTTATATAATTTCTACAACTCTGAATTTTTTTTGGAGGAATTTTTGCAAGGTTGGATATTTTGGGATAATTTATGTGCAGTTAAAACAAAAGAACGTGAATAATTGTTGATTTTTAATGACTCAGCCTCGAGTATATATATAAAACTCGTTGGGGTAAATTACTGTATTGTAAAGCGAATGAATGTAAATGTTGTGTTGAGTTTGTGGTCGTTATATGAGTATACAAAACGCAGTACAGTTAAACCTCCATATAACGGAATTCTGTCTCCGTCTTATCCGGTAGATGGGAGTATCATATCTACCGGACTCTCGATATAACGGAGTTTCATATTTATGTAGTCTGTTAAATGGAGGTTTCACTATAATGTACACCAGGTGATTATAAATATTCTTTCCGAGTTACAAAACAAACCTAATTCTCTCTCTGAAGAAAAGGATACTAGGATTATTAGAAACGTTCATTATGTTATGCAACACAACACAACACGTTGCAATACAACACAACACAACACATGGCACGGCACAACACAACTCAACACAACACACCGACACAACACAACACAACACAACACAACAACAACACAACACAACACAACACAACACGTTGCAATACAACACATCACGACATGGCACGGCACAACACAACTCAACACAACACAACACAAAACACAACACAACACAACACAACACAACACGACACAAACACAACTCAACACAACACAACAACAACACATAACTCAACACAACACAACACAACACAACATTGCACAATACAAATACACGACATGGCACGGCAAAACACAACTCAACACAACACAACACAACACAACACAACACAACACGACACGACATACACACGACACAACACGACACAACCAACAAAACACAACACAACACAATCAACACAACATGTATAACACAACACAACATACAACATAACACATAACACAACATAACACAACACAACACACACAACACAACACACACCAGTTTTATGTCAGCAGAGCCACAAACGCAGCTCATATTCAACTTGTATAATAATGTAACAGTTTAACACCTTTTCATTGCATCTTGGTTTTATGATGGCTTTTTGTGTTGGTCTGTGTGTGTGTGTGTGTGTGTGTGTGTGTGTGTGGTGTGTGTGTGGTTTGGTGTGTGTGTGGGTGTGTGTGTGTGTGTGTGTGTGTGTGTGGTGTGTGTGTGTGTGGTTTGGGGGTGTGTGTGTGTGTGTGTGTGTGTGTGTGTGTGTGTGTGTGTGTGTGTGGTGTGTGTGTGTGTGTGTGTGTGTGTGTGTGTGTGGAGGTGTATACATGTTGATTAAAAGCCAGAATAAAACAAGACTCAGATGAACCGTGAGTGTATGTTGTTACTGGTACACATTCCTGGCATAGCGTGGCTCGTAATGAACCGTTCAGGGGAGTGTTTATTGTGATTACTACCAAGTTAGCACAGTAACGCGGTGATGTGGTGGTGTAGGGTGGTGATGGTGGTGATGGTGAGAACGCTGCTGTGGTGAGGGTGGTCTTACTTTTGGGTGACTATGCTACTCTCTCTTTGTGAATTCGTTTTGTACATCTGAGGATTTAGGAAGAATGTACAGAGAAATTTAACTTATGATCCTTGAGAAATCGGCCCGTGTGTCTCTCTGGTGGGGGGGTAATGGGAGGGGTAGAGAGGGGGGTAAAGGGAGGGGTAGAGGGGGGGTAAAGGGAAGGTAGAGAGGGGGAAAGGAAGGGGTAGAGGGGGGAAAGGAAGGGTAGAGAGGGGGGTAAAGGAAGGGGTAGAGAGGGGGGGGAAGGGAGGGGTAGAGAGGGGGTAAAGGAAGGGTAGAGAGGGGGTAAAGGGAAGGGTAGAGAGGGGGGGTAAAAGGAAGGGTAGAGAGGGGGGTAAAGGAAGGGGTAGAGAGAGGGTAAAGGAAAGAGAGAGAGGGGGTAAAGGGAGGGGTAGAGAGAGGGGTTCCACTTGTAGTTATTCCTGTGGGAAGCTTCAGTATGGTGCACATTGGGTAAACACTACGACAATGATAAACAAAATGACTCGACTATGACCAGTACACAAGGTTTTGTTGACAGGTTTGAATTTGTAAAAACAACTTTTAATTCGGGTCAGATGATGGAGGTTGTCAATGTTTGTTGTTTTATTAGATATTTGACAGGAAAAGCAGACTTGTCAACACATATACAAACTATATGTCGGAGTACTGTACCTGATGATAGTTACATGTCATAGTGTGTGTGTGTGAGAGAGAGAGAGAGAGAAAAGAAATACATGACACTGTTTTCCTATAAAAATTTCCTACTATAAAATGATGTGACAAATATAGATACAAAGAAGGTAGGGAAGAGGGGCAGGTGGAGGGGGGAAGGGGGGGGTGAGGAGTGGAGGGGAAGGGGCAGGTGGAGGGGGGGGGGAAGGGGCTGGGGAGGGGGGGAAGGAGGGGCAGTTGGAGGGAGCGAAGAGGAGAGTGGAAGGAATTGAGGAAGGTAACGGTTCAGGAGGGTGGGAAGGAGGGCAGGTGGAGGGGGGAAGGAGGGCAGGTGGAGGGAGGGAGGAGGGCAGGTGGAGGGAGGGGAGGAGGGTGAAAGAATGAGAGAGTGAGGAGAAGTGGAGTGCAGGAGGGGTAGAATTGAGGAGGGAGGAGGTAGGTAGGGAGGGAGGGAGGTAGGTAAGGGGAGGAGGGGTGGAGGGGGAGGTGGGTGGGGAGTGAGGGGGAGGGAGGTGGGTGGGAGGAGAGGGGTGGAGGGAGGTAGGAAGGGAGGAGGGTGGAGGGATAGGTAAGAGGGGTGAGGGGTGGGAGGGGTAGGTAGGGAGGGAGGAGGTAGGTAAGAGGAGTCGAGGAGGTAGGTAAGGGAGGAGGGGTGGAGGGAGGTAGGTGGAGTGAGGGGTGGAGGGAGGTAGGTAAGGGAGTGAGGGGTGGAGGGAGGTAAGGGGAGGAGGGGTGGAGGGAGGTAGGTAAGGGGAGTGAGGGGTGAAGGGAGGTAGGTAAGGGGAGGAGGAGGGAGGGAGGTAGGTGGGAGGGGAGGAGGGGTGGAGGGAGGTAGGTAAGGGAGTGGAGGGAGGTAAGGGTGGAGGGAGGTAGGTAAGGGAGGGAGGGAGGTAGGTAAGGGAGTGGAGGGGTGGAGGGAGGTATGTAAGGGTAGTGGAGGGAGGTAGGTAAGGGAGTGAGGGGTGGAGGGAGGTAGGTAAGGGAGTGGAGGGAGGTAGGTGGGGGGAGTGAGGGGGTGGAGGGAGGTAGGTAAGGAGTGGAGGGAGGTAGGTAAGGGGAGGAGGGGTGGAGGGCAGATAATTACCCGTAACCTCATTAGAGACAGTAAAGACGACTAAGTGGATTGTGGCCATAACTAAGACCAGGGGGAGGACCAGGTACCAGGGGGGAAGACCAGGGGAGGGACCAGGGGAGGACCAGGGGAGACCAGGGGGGGAAGACCAGTGGGAGGACCAGGGGGAGGACCAGGGGAGTACCAGGAAGACCAGTGGAGGACCAGGGGAGGACCAGGGGGAGTACCAGGGGGAAGACCAGTGGGAGGACCAGGGGGAGGACGCGGGGGAGTACCAGGGGGAAGACCAGGGGGAGGACCAGGGGAGTACCAGGGGGAAGACCAGTGGGAGGGACCAGGGGAGGACCAGGGGAGTACCAGGGGAAGACCAGGGGAGGACCAGGGAGGACCAGGGGGAGTACCAGGGGAGGACCAGGGGAGTACCAGGGGGAGGACCAGGGGGAAGACCAGTGGGACGACCAGGGGGAGGACCAGGGGGGGCCAGGGGGAGTACCAGGGGGAAGACCAGTGGGAGGACCAGGGAGGACCAGGGGGGGAACCAGGGGGAAACCAGGGGGGAACCCAGGGGGAGGACCAGGGGGGAGGACCAGGGGGAGGACCAGGGGGAGGGACCCAGGGGAGACCAGGGGGAGGACCCAGGGGGGAGGACCAGGGGGAGGACCAGGGGAGGGACAGGGGGGGAGGACCAGGGGAGGAACCAGGGGAGGACCAGGGGAGGACCAGGGGGAACCAGGGGGGAGGACCAGGAGGACCAGGAGGAGAAGGACCAGGGGAAGACCAGGGGGGAACCAGGGGGGAGGACCAGGGGAGGACCAGGAGGACCAGGGGAGGACCCCAGGGGGAAGGACCAGGGAAGCACAGGGGGAGGACCAGGGAGGACCAGGGGAACACCAGGAGGAGGACCAGGGGGAGGACCAGGGGCAAATACCAGGAGGAGGACCAGGGGGGAGGACCAGGTCAATCAACCACCAGGAAAATGACCTAATAAGCCAGTAGATAAGTGGAAAATTCGGCCAGGACAACCAAGTGGTATTAAGGAAACAGTGGGAGTGATAAGAGCACACCAGGACAACTGTATAGCTGCCAGGAAAAGTTGGAGGAGGAAAAATGAAAATGAAAATTTCTTTATTAAATTATCCAAGGAAAAATTATATCTCTGGAATAATGTCATAATTTTATGTTTACGATAATTATTTCTTTTCTTTTTTTCTTTTCTTTTATTTACTTATTTATTTATTTATTTATTCATTTATTTATTTTCCTGTTTTAATTTTAGCGTTAGTGAAACTATGAAAAAAAATTTACATAACAGAAAGATAAAACAGTAATTGATAGATATAAATAATTATATAAGGGATATTCTTAGTCAAATTGTAATGCAATAAAAAAAAAATAATAATAATTTTAAATGAATGATAATTAGTAAAAAGAAGGAATTGACTTACAAGAAAAATCATTCTAATTCTAAAACATTGTGATGGAACACGTATTAAATGTCTTATGTCTCCACCCCCAGCCCCCAGTCTCTGCACCCCCTCCTGCTCTGCCTCCCTGCTGTCTCATGCCCTCTGTACCGTCTCCCTTGTCGCCTCAAACCCTGCCCCACCTGCCCAGGCCCCTTCTACACCTCCCTCCTGCCCTTCTACACCTCCCCTGCACCTCAGCCCCGCCCCCTCCCCTAGGTAGACCAAGTGTCATATTTGTCACAGGTAATTGTAAAAAAAGAAAGTGTTTGTGTCATTAGTCTCGATAAACACTAACACACATTGATGTAGGAAGTAAGAAGAGGAGGAGATGCGCAGTACCGACGGACACTCCTGTAGCCATCACCACCACACACCCCTGTAGCCCCATCACCACCACACACCCTCTGTAGCCTCATCACCACCACACACTCCCTGTAGCCCCATCACCACCACACACCCTGTAGCCCATCACCACCACCACACACCTCGTAGCCTCATCACCACCACACACACCCCTGTAGCCTCATCACCACCACACACACCCTGTAGCCCCACCACCACCACACACCTGTAGCCCCACCTCACACACCCTGGCCTCACACCACACACACCCCCTGCAGCCCCATCACCACCACACACCCCTGTAGCCCCATCACCACCACACCCCTGTAGCCTCATCACCACCACACACCCTGTAGCCCCATCACCACCACACACACCCTGTAGCCCCATCACCACCACACACCCTGCAGCCCATCACCACCACACACCCCTGCAGCCCCATCACCACCACACACCCTGTAGCCCATCACCACCACACACCCCTGTAGCCTCATCACCACCACACACCCCTGCAGCCCCATCACCACCACACACCCCTGCAGCCCCATCACCACCACACACCCTGCAGCCTCATCACCACCACACACCCCTGTAGCCCCATCACCACCACACACCCCTGTAGCCCCATCACCACCACACACCCCTGTAGCCCATCACCACACACCCCAGCCTCACCACCACCACACACCCCTGTAGCCTCATCACCACCACACCCTGCAGCCTCACCCACACACCCTGTAGCCTCATCACCACCACACACCCCTGCAGCTCACCACCACACACCCCTGTAGCCTCATCACCACCACACACCCCCTGTAGCCCCTCATCACCACCACACACCCCAGCCTCACCACCACACACCTCTGCAGCCCCACCACCACACACACCCCAGCCTCACCACCACCAACCCCTGCACCCCATCACCACCACACACCCTGCAGCCCCATCACCACCACACACCCCTGCAGCCCCACCACCACACACCCCGTGCAGCCTCACCACCACACACACCCCCTGTAGCCCCCACCACCACCACACACCCCTGCAGCCCCACATCACCACCACACACCCTGCAGCCCCACACCACACACCCCCTGTAGCCCCATCACCACCACACACCCCTGTAGCCCCACTCACCACCACACACCCCTGTAGCCCCATCACCACCACACACACCCCCTGCAGCCTCATCACCACCACACACCCTGTAGCCCCACCACCACACACACCCCCTGTAGCCCCATCACCACCACACACCCTGCAGCCCCATCACCACCACACACACCCCTGTAGCCCCATCACACCACACACCCTGCAGCCCCATCACCACCACACCCTGCAGCCCCACACCACCACACACCCCTGCAGCCCCATCACCACCACACACCCCTGCAGCCCCATCACCACCACACACCCCTGTAGCCCCTCATCACCACCACACACCCTGTAGCCCCATCACCACCACACACCCCTGCAGCCCCATCACCACCACACACCCCTGTAGCCCCATCACCACCACACACCCCTGCAGCCTCATCACCACCACACACACTCCTGCAGCCCCATCACCACCACACACCCTGCAGCCCCATCACCACCACACACCTGTAGCCTCATCATCACCACCACACACCCCTGTAGCCTCACAACTACCACACACACCCTGTAGCCCCATCACCACACACACCCCTGTAGCCTCATCACCACCACACACCCCTGTAGCCCCATCACCACCACACACACTCCTGTAGCCCCATCACCACCACACACCCTGTAGCCCCATCACCACCACACACCCTGTAGCCCCATCACCACCACACCCCCTAGCCCCATCACCACCACACACCCTGTAGCCTCATCACCACCACACACCCCCTGTAGCCCCATCACCACCACACACCCCTGTCAGCCCCATCACCACCACACACCCCTGTAGCCCCATCACCACCACACACCCCTGTAGCCTCATCACCACCACACACCCCTGTAGCCCCATCACCACCACACACCCTTAGCCCCATCACCACCACACACCTTTAGCCTCATCACCACCACACACCTGCAGCCTCACCACCACCATACACCCCTGTAGCCTCATCACCACCACACACCCCTTTAGCCTCATCACCACCACACACACCCCTGTAGTAGCTTAGCCTCATCACCACACACACACCCCTGTAGCCTCATCACTACCACACACAGTCCTGTAGCCCCATCACCACCACACACTGTAGCCTCATCACCACCCACACTCTGCCTCATCACTACCACACCTCCTGTAGCCCCATCACCACCACACACACTCCTGTAGCCTCATCACTACCACACACACTCCTGTAGCCCCATCACCACCACACACTCCTGTAGCCCCATCACCACCACACCTAGCCTCATCACCACCACACACCCTTTAGCCTCATCACCACCACACACCCCTGTAGCCCCATCACCACCACACACCCCTGTAGCCCCATCACCACCACACACCCCTGTGCCTCATCCCACCACACACACCCCTGTAGCCATACCACCACACACCCTGTACCCCCATCACCACCACACCCCTTTAGCCTCATCACCACACCCCTGTAGCCTCATCCACCACCACACACTCCTGTAGCCTCATCACTACCACACACTCTGTAGCCCCATCACCACCACACACACTCCTGTAGCCTCATCCTCCCACACACACTCCTGTAGCCCCATCACCACCACACACACTCCTGTAGCCCCATCACCACCACACTCCTGTAGCCTCACCACCACACCTCCTGTAGCCTCATCACCACCACACACCCTGTAGCCCTCACCACCACACACTCCTGTAGCCTCATCACCACCACACACACCCCTGTAGCCTCATCACCACCACTCCTGGCCTCATCACCACCACACACCCCTGTAGCCCCATCACCACCACACACACTCCTGTAGCCTCACCACCACACACACCCCTGTAGCCTCACTCACCACCACACACACTCCTGTAGCCTCATCACCACCACACACCCCTGTAGCCCCTCACCACCACACACTCCTGTAGCCTCATCACCACCACACACCCCTGTAGCCTCATCACCACACCACACACCCTGTAGCCTCCCACCACCACACCTCCTGTAGCCCTCACCACCACACACCCCTGTAGCCTCACCACCACCACACACCCCTGCAGCCTCATCACCACCACACCTCCTGTAGCCTCATCACCACCACACACCCCTGAGCCTCATCACCACCACACCCTGTAGCCTCATCACCACCACACCCCTGGCCCCATCACCACCACACCCCTGTAGCCTCATCACCACCACACACCCCTGTAGCCCCATCACCACCACACACACCCCTGTAGCCTCATCACCACCACACACCCCTGTAGCCTCATCACCACCACACCCCTGTAGCCCACATCACCACCACACACACCCTGTAGCCTCATCACCACCACACACACTCCTGTAGCCTCATCACCACCACACACACCCTGTAGCCTCATCACCACCACACACACCCTGTAGCCCCATCACCACCACACACCCTGTAGCCATCACCACCACACACCTCAGCCTTCACCACCACACACCCTGTAGTCATCACCACCACACACCCGAGTCTCATCACCACCACACACTGCACAATCTGCACACTTGTTGAGGGAGCAACTAGTTTACACCTGACACTGAGGCATGACTTGGCACCTGCAAAATTACCTGGAATTTTATAGTGGTATGGTGTGGTAGGTGGTATGGGTGGTAATGGTGTGGGTAGGATGGGTGGTGTAGTGGTGGTGGTAGGGTGTGGGTGGAGGTAGGTGTGGGTGGTAGTGTGGTGGGTAGTGGTGTGGGGTGGTGGGTGGTGGTAGTGGTATGGTGGTAGTGGTGTAGGTGGTAATGGTGTGGTGGTGTAGTGGTGTGGTGGTAGTGGTGTGGGTGGTAGTGATGTGGGTGGTGGTAGTTGGTGTGGGTAGGGTACGGTGGGTGGTGGGTGTGGTAGTGGTGGAGGTAGGTGGTGGTAGTGGTGGGTGGGAGGTAGGGTGGTGGTGGTAGTGGTGGGTGGTGGAGATGGTGGTGGTGGTGTGTGTGTGGTGGTGGTGTTGTGGGTGGTAGTGGTGGGTGGTAGTAGTGTGGGTGGAGGTAGGGTGTAGGTGTGGGTGGTGGGTAGTGTGTGGGTGTTTGGGTGAGGGTGGCTAATGGGTGTGTGGTGGTGAAGGTGTGGGTGTGTGGGTAGAAGTGTTAGTGTAGGTGTGGGTAGCGTGGAAGGAAGTAGTGGTGTGGCTGGAGGTAGGGGGGAGGATGGGTTGTAGGCGGTGGTGTGGGGTAGAGGTATTAGTGTAGGTATGAAGGAATATTTACCTAAACACGATAGGGAAGAAAAAGATAAATTAGATCCAGTTAATCTAATTCACCAAGATGGCGTCCAGATATACACTGAGACTCCACCTTAACTAAATTATGGAAAGAATATCTGAGACTCTGTACACAAGTCAATGCAGCTTTCAAAGATCCACAAGGCATAAGTTAACAGCTAGGGCGTGGTAGTGTTGTGATGGCTAGTTCACCCCTACAGCCGACAGAGGGCGGGTGAACCTTCATTTCCTTAAACACCCATAAGCATATCATCAGTAAGTGGACGGGAACGCCTGGCGATTTTTTGGGGGGTGTTGACTGATTTATTGACCATCTTATTTCCCGTTAATTTGGGCAAGAGTAATATTTTTCCCCGTTTAGTCCGTAATATTTCCCTCTCATCCATAGGCTCTCTCACCGCTGGCCAACACACATTCCCCCAGATCAGTGGAAGAGTTGTTGTGTGTGTGGGAGGACTGGTGAGCAGGATGTGTTCTCACCTGACGACCGTGTGGTTGAGTTACCTGCAGTCAAGGAACAAAAAAGAGATACTCAGTATATTATATCTATCGTAATAAAGGGCCCTGTGTGTGTGTGTGTGCGTGTGTAATATTAATAATAATAATAAACGGTTTATTAATAGAGCGCAGCCGGTGGCTGAAAATATACAGACTTACATTTGATACAATATGCATTGAATACATTTACAGGGCTGTGCGACATAAATCAGGAGTTGTTTATTATCTTAACAATATATGATGGTGTTATTCTTATATCTATCGGTGCGCTCTACGGGCTGAATTTGGTTTTAGTGCCGACTGCGCGAGGTGGATAAGGGCCGCAGGTGGCAGGGAGGCGATGGTGCAATAGTTGGCTGTCAAACCTTTCCAGTGCTTGGTGGTGGAGGTCACTGAGGGATGGCATTTCCAGGTGGAGAGAGCATTGTGTAACCGGAGCATTCTGCGCTGAGCATGATTCTGCAGGCACTTTTCTGTACCTTCAGCCGACGTTGTTGGGTGGAGTTGAGAGAACACGACCAGGCTGGTGACGCACGTTAGTTTGGGGAGAATAAAGGCGAGATGGTCCTCAGCCTGGGCGGGTGTCCCAAGTGACCTGAGTCGTCGTAGCATGTAGAGTCGGTACGAGGCTGCCTTGACCGTGTTATTTACATGTTATTTACATGTGTGTGTGTGTGTGTGTGGATCTTACTCTTTAGACGCAGCTCAGAATAATTATAGTGGGTGTGGAGAAGGGACAGGTAGGGGTGTGAGAAGCATGAAAAGGGGTGTGGAGAAGGACAGTGTAGTGGGTGTGGAGAAGGGACAGTGTAGTGTGTGGAGAAGGGACAGTGTAGTGGGTGTGGGAGGGAAGTGTAGGGTGGAGAAGGGACAGTGTAGTGGGGTGTGGAGAAGGGACAGTGTAGTGGGTGTGGAGAAGGGACAGTGTAGTGGGTGGGAGGAGGGACAGTGTAGTGGGGTGGAGAAGGACAGTGTAGTGGGGTGTGTGGGAGAGAGAGAGAGAGAGAGAGAGAGAGAGAGAGAGAGAGAGAGAGAGAGAGAGAGAGAAAGCCCTGGACAGGTGAGAGAGCGAGAGAGAGAACGCCCGACAAGAGGTGAGGATCAGTGAGAGAGAGAGAGGAGAGAGAGAGAGAGAGAGAGAGAGAGAGAGAGAGAGAGAGAGAGAGAGAGAGAGAGAGGAGCCCCTTGACAGTTGGGGAATCAGTGAGAGAAAAACCCCTGACAGGTGAGGACGTAGGAGTAGCAGCACAAAAATAACAGTTGTAATTACTTACGACAACATTGAATCTCTCGGCGGCATCTGTATCACTGTATCCTAGATTACAGGGACCACCACCACCACTCCATCATGGTTCTATTTATATTTCAGGTGAACATTTTAGCATCGTCAAGGCTGTGAATGGGCGCCGATAACCCCGGAGCGTGGTATAAAAACCCCTTTGTCCATCACAACAAGAGGTATTAACAAGGTATAAACCAATCGTCCCAGTAGCTTGAAATACCTGAATGGTGTTTCTGAGTTTGGACGGTGATCTGAATTTGGTTTACGCTGCTACCTGTTGGTTTCTAAATTAGATTGATTTGATTTCGTGATTTAGGGAGGGTCCCTTATGATGAATTTGTGTTGTGGTACGTGGGACGTGTGTTGTGTGACGTGTGTTGTGGGTACGTGTGTGTTGTGGACGTGTGTTGTGGTGTACGTGTGTTGTGGTGTACATGTGTTGTGGTGTACATGTGTTGTGGTGCAGTGTGGTGTACATGTGTTGTGGTGACGTGTGTTGTGGTGACGTGTTGTGGTGGACGTGTGTAGTGAGTTGTTGTGTTTTAGTGAATCTTGTTAGTTGTATAGTCCCGTGAGCTACTACACAACCCTATGTTATAAAATTCCTTATGTATGTACGGGGGGGAAGGAAGGGGAGGGGGGAGGAGGGGTGAAGGAGGGAGGGGGAAAGGTAAGGGCAGGGAAAGGGGAAAGGGGAGGTGGAGAGGGAAGGAAAGGGAAGGATAAAGGAAGTTTATAATATCTGTTTACATGCCATTTTCTCCCATTCAGTAACTTAAGAAAACTCAGCAAATGGCAAAGATATCAAGTTTACAATTACATATAAGAGATAATTATAAAGTATACCTATATAGTTTATGTAAGATTTATATATATTCAATGTGTTTCAGCTTTATTTACTTCATATATAGTCACAGTTCGACTTAGAAATTTTAGCGAGAGAGGATGTCGCCTCTTGTACTGTATATTGGCTTCAGGCCCAGGTCAGGTCAGTAAGGTTGTTCATGACACCCACCCACACCTGTACAAAGTGGGGGGCTTCAGGTAGGCCAGGTTAGATCAAGTCAGGTCAGTAGAGTTGCTTATGATCACCTCCCACAACCTGCACAAGGTGTGTGTGTGGCTCAGTCAGGTCAGGTCAGGTCAGTACTGCTGAGACCACTCACCCACACCTGTAATAAAGTGTGTGTGGCTCAGGTAGGTCAGGTCAAGTCAGGTCAGTAGCTGTTAAGACCACCTCACCCACACCTGTAATAAAGTGTGTGTGGCTCAGGCAGGTCAGGTCAAGTCAGGCAGCAGTTGCTCATGACCACCTCCCACACCTGCACAAGGTGTGTGTGGCTCAGGTAGGTCAGTCAGGTCAGGTCAGGTCAGTAGCTGTTCATGACCACCTCACCCACACCCGTAATAAAGTTACTCTCCACTCTGTATGCAAATGTGGGCGTAAACCTGCGGTAGCCGTCGGCAGGTGAGTCGAGTGAGCTCTAGTGGCGTCCAGGTGAAGCTCAGTCCAGGTGGTGCTAGGCTTCCAGGTGGTGTTAGGCGTCCAGGTGAAGCCTCAGTCCAGGTGGTGCTAGGCGTCCAGGTGAAACTCAGTCCAGGTGGTGTTAGGCGTCGTGCATGGAACTCAGTCCAGGTGGTGCTAGGCGTGCAGGTGAAGCTCAGTCCAGGTGGCGTACAGGGGCGTCAGGAGGAAGGAGGGTGGTTAACTACAGGAGAGGATAAGGCCTACAATAATACGAACCAGTCTCAAAAACTCATACATTAACCTTAACCCCGAACTTGAGACTAGCTAAAGCCTCTTATCACCAGTCTCAGGGCGGTTTTGACGCCATTTTGACCACCATCTTTGTGCCGCAGCCTCTAGTGAACCAGCCAGTCAAAAGCTTTCTCATATCTCCAAGTATGATTGAATTTCTGAAGATTTAATTACTTTCATATTAAAAAAAAAATCAATATTTGTATTTAATTGTTGGTAACTAGTGTCTGTACTTACTACGCACCTGAGACTTAGTTATTAAAGCACAATTATACATTATATCTTTATCATCTTCACTACTTTAGATCCAAGTCCGGGCACACACACACACACACACACACACACACACACACACACACACACACACACACACACACACACACACACACACACACACACCGGTACTGTTTTTACCCACATTAAATTACATATAGTTGGTTGACATACCAACCTTAGGGCGTTTTACCCCCATCCAAAGTGAGAAGAGAGGCGTAGGGGTGGATGTGTGGGAAGGTACAGGTGTGGATGTGTGGGAAGGTGTAGGTATGGGATGTGTGTGGGAAGGTGTGGGGATGTGTGAAGGTGTAGGTATGGATGTAGGTATGGATGTGGGAAGGTAGGTGGGATGTGTGTGGGAAGGTGTAGGGTATGGATGTGTGGAAAGGTGTAGGTGTGGGATGATTATCGGTTAAGTTAGAATCGGTTACGGGTTAGGTTAGGGGAAGAAGAAGAGGAGAGGTGTTAGGCGTTTAGGTCAGGTTAGGGGGGCTAGGTTAGGTTAGGTTAGGTTAGGAAGGTGTTAGGTCAGGTTAGGTTAGGGGCTAGTTAGGTCAGTTAGGTTAGGAAGAGAAGTCAGGTTAGTTAGGGGGTTAGGTTAAGAAGTAGGTTAGAAGGGGTTAGGGTCAGGTTAGGTTAGGGGAGGTCAGGTTAGGTTAGAAGGAGGTCAGGTTAGGTTAGGGGCTAGAGTTAGGGCGCAGGGTAAGTTAGGAAGGGTGTTAGGTCAGGTCAGGTCAGTGGCAGGTCGGGGAGGGGGTTGTATCCTGAGACCTCCTTCAGGCAGGTCCTCAGGCCGCGGTAACTGCCTCACTACTGCTCCCCTCTAAACTGGGTCATGGCGAGTAGTTTATCTTCTCACTCAACCCGATTATCTAGTCTGTCTGCCGGCGACCACCTTGTTGACTGACTGTGGCGTGTGTGTGTGTGTGTGTGTCACCATGATGTTGATCTGCTATCTCTCTCTCAGCTTATTATGACTGGGGTCCACAGACGGCCCATTATGACTGGGGTCCATTATGACCCAAACCCATTATGACTGGGGTCCATTATGACTGGGGTCCATTATGACTGGGGTCCATTATGACTTGGGCCCATTATGACCGGGGGTCCATTATGATCAACCATTATGACTGGGGTCCATTATGACTGGGGTCCATTATGACTGGGGCCCATTATGACTGGGGCCCATTATGACTGGGGTCCATTATGACCTGGGGTCCATTATGACTGGGGTTCTTATGACTGGGGTCCATATGACTGGGGCCCTTATGACTGGGGTCCATATGACTGGGGTCCATATATCGGGGCCCATTATGACTGGGGTCCCTTATGACTGGGGGCCCGTCATGACTGGGGTCCACAGACTGGGGTCCATTATGACTGGGGCCCACAATGACTGGGGTCCATTATGACTGGGGTCCATTATGACTGGGGTCCATTATGACAGCAAGCAACCGAAACGAAGCACACCTA